>NW_028248522.1:0-135470 GCF_964263255.1 Lissotriton vulgaris
TTTAAATGCAAATTCCTAACTATATATGACCTGAAACCTATGTTTTTTCAGTGAATATATATATATTCACTGAAAAAACCATAGGTTATAGACCATAAATAGTTAGGAATTAGCATTTACAAAACCTTAATTCACTCGCACAAAACCATAGAAATTTGCATATATAGTTAGTTGCAATAACTATATATCGCGCACCCGCAATCCACTGCTGATGATGTCACATATTACATCATTCATGACATGGTCAGTGACATCACTGATGACAACATCCAGTGACTGTATGTTTCTGTAAAGTTAAAATATGTCTTACATATTGAAGAATGAGTGGATGTATAAGTGTCTGGATGAAGGATTTAGTAGGTGCATGACTGACTGTATGAGAGAGTGATTAAATGTGTCTCACTGAGTGCATGGGTTAGTGACTAAACTGTCTTAATTTGTGCATCATTATGTCTGTTGTTCTGTAAACTGCTGCATGTGTTAATCAGTAGCTATATGAGTAACTATATGGGTTATTGATTGGTTGCCCAAGTATTTGTATGGGAGACAGAGTATGTGTGTGGTTGGTTGGGAGGTGTATGACTCTGTGCATAGATGTGTGAGCAGTTGATTCACTAGATGTATTGGTTCAAACGTGCATGTGGAAACAGCTGTATGGGCAGTTGACTGTGTGCATGCGTGTATTGGTGAGTGAATGGATATCTCAGTGCTACATGTCAAAGTAAGTACATATGTAAAACACAGTACATGTGAGAGTTGACATATATAAATAACTGAGCATAAGAGCCAGTGAATGTGAGAGTGGCTGAATGAATCATTGTGAACTTGTATCAGAGATTGTATAAGAGAGTAAATATGTGTTAGAATATGTTTGAATTAGTAAGGTGTGTATAACTGTATAGTTGAGGAAATGGAGAAGTGATTGATTCTTTTCATGACTGACTAGATGTGTGAGTAACTCCATGGATGAGTGACAATCTGTGAGTGTCTTTACACTGATTGTATCTAAGGTTATATTAGAGTCTGAAGAGGTTCATCGTATTATCACATGAATGATATTATCAGTAATGTGATCAGTAATGTCAAATGAGATGTCATCTGTGATGTCATCAGTGATGTCATCAGTGATGTCACTGACCATGTCATGAATGATGTAATATGTGACATCATCAGCAGTGGATTGCGGGTGCGCGATATATAGTTATTGCAACTAACTATATATGCGAATTTCTATGGTTTTGTGCGAGTAAATTAAGGTTTTGTATATGCTAATTCCTAACTATATATGGTCTATAACCTATGGTTTTTTCAGTGAATTTCAATGGTTTTTTAATAGCAAATATGAAAAGCTGTAAAATGTCAACTAAGTGGTAGGTAAAAACATTTTCGTATTTATGCACGCTGATGTGCTTTGAACGCTGACCCCCCCCTCCTCTTTTCTTTTAGGAGTATTCTCTCTTTGCAGATAGTGAAGGGTAGGTAACGTAAGCCTTTGCCCCCGTTGTAAGCCGTCGTGCCTGCTTCCCTCTACATTTTATTGATTGTTATCCAAGCATTTACTGTTTTAGAATTGGGTGCAGACAAGCGTCCGAGTTCCAAGGTGTCCCAGGGCCATTTTAGTGGACCAGGCCAAAATCCGAAGAGCCGGCCGCCATTTTAAGAGTCCTGTGGCAGCCGCCTATCGCTGCACCGCAAGAGTGGGAGCAACTCAACTACATGGTGAGCGAGACGCTGTAGCCGCAAGAGCGGGCGGTAAACAGCTGAATGGCGGATGAGGCACAGTGTAGCAAAAGCGGGCGGAATGGCAACTGAAACGGTAAAGGGGCGCCCCACTACAGCACACGAGCCTCCACCTGGGGAGGCCCATTCACGCCGCCTCCCCCTTCCCCCCAGGGCGCCCCACGCCTAAGCATGGGCGGAAAATCCGTTACACTCGCGGATTTTGCGGATTTTTGGGAAATTCGCAATCCGCGAGATTTGCGAATTTCCCGCAAAATCCGCAAATTCGCACGCAGCGGATTTTTTTTGCGGCTCGCGTCGTTGGTGATACAATTTTTGCGGCGCGCGGCGTTTATAATCGTTTGCCGAGTCGTTTTTCTCGATATTTTGCGAGTGCTGCGCCATTTTGGATCTTGCTGTGTGATCCCGCGGGAATTTGGCGAGCGCGATTACATCATCGCGGCTTGCCAACTTGCACAGCGAGAGTTTGTCAACGCGAGTATGGCGAGATCATGTCTCGCGGTACTTCGCAATTGCGAGATTTGAGATGCAGCGAGCAGCATCAATCTCGCACAAGCAAAAATATGAAATTTGCAATTCTGCACAAGAAATCCACCAGCAAGCAGCATAAACCTTCTTGAAATGATGATTTTTATCTGAATAACTCCTTAGGTTGACATTTGCTTGCACTTTTTTAGCGAGGAGTCCATTTTGGGGAGGGGGGGAGGGGGTGGGAGGAAGGAAGTGCCCCACAGTCTTTGTTCATCTCCTGGTCACTTTTCATTTGGATCTGGAGCTGGAAGGATTACTTTTTGTAGATGCTGCTGGATATTTGGATTTGAGGCCTTTTTGACTTTCTTTGGATCACTGTTGGATTAGAAATTTTACAAGTAAGTTTGTTTGGGGCATTACAGTTGCTGCAACTAAAATTTGGGAATTTTCGTTTTTTGGGCTGTTTTGGGGCCTTTTGCCCAGGGGTACTCAGTGGTGGGTGGACTGAGTCTTTCTGTGGGTTGTCTTGAACTTAAACATCATGGAGGGCATGGATGGATTGGGATTGTGCTGATTTTTCAGTGATTTTCGTTTTTTGGGGCTGTACTTGTGGCCTTTTCACCAGGGGTATTTGAGTCTAGCATGGGCCTAGTCTTTCTGTGGGCTGTCTTGAACTTAAACATCATGGAGGCCATGGATGGAATGGGATTGTGCTGATTTTTCAGTGATTTTCGTTTTTTGGGGCTGTACTTGTGGCCTTTTCACCAGGGGTATTTGAGTCTAGCATGGGCCTAGTCTTTCTGTGGGCTGTCTTGAACTTAAACATCATGGAGGGCATGGATGGAATGGGATTGTGCTGATTTTGCAGTGTTTTTCGATTTTTGGGGGTGTTCATGGGGAGGGACAGGCCATGTGGCTGGTGGCCATTTTGAGTGCTGCTACAGGCACTGGCCATGTGCTGGGAGAGGCAAGTGGCCATTTTGAATGCAGGCTTTGTTGCTAGGCCTGCACCCATTTTGCCTACTTTTCAACCTTTATGCCCAGGGGTAGTGAGTCTTGCATGGGCCTAGTCTTTCTGTGGGTTGTCTTGAATTTAAACATCATGGAGGGCATGGATGGATTGGGATTGTGCTGATTTTTCAGTGATTTTCGTTTTTTGGGGCTGTACTTGTGGCCTTTTCACCAGGGGTATTTGAGTCTAGCATGGGCCTAGTCTTTCTGTGGGCTGTCTTGAATTTAAACATCATGGAGGGCATGGATGGATTGGGATTATGCTGATTTTTCAGTGATTTTCGTTTTTTGGGGCTGTACTTGTGGCCTTTTCACCAGGGGTATTTGAGTCTAGCATGGGCCTAGTCTTTCTGTGGGCTGTCTTGAACTTAAACATCATGGAGGCCATGGATCAATCAATCAATCAATCATAGACATTTATAGAGCGCTCCACTTACCCGGAGGGTCTCAAGGCGCTAGGGGGGGGGGGTGCTGCTACTGCCCGAACAGCCGGGTCTTGAGCTTCTTCCTGAAGGCGAGGTGGTCTTGGGTCAGGCGCAGGTCGGTCGGGAGGGAGTTCCAGGTCTTGGCGGCCAGGTAGGAGAAGGACCTTCCTCCTGTTGTCGTTCTTCGGATGCGGGGGACGGCGGCGAGGGCGTGACTGGCTGATCGGAGGTGTCGTTTGGGAGCGTAGAAGTTGATGCGGTTGTTGAGGTAGCTCGGGCCTTGATCGTGTAGGGCTTTGTGTGCGTGGGTGAAGAGACGGAAGGTGATTCTCTTGTTGACCGGGAGCCAGTGCAGGTCTCTTAGGTGTCCGGAGATGTGGCTGTGTCGTGGGATGTCGAGGATGAGTCTGGCTGAGGCGTTCTGGATCCGTTGGAGTCTCTTCTGGAGCTTGGTGGTGGTTCCGGCGTAGAGGGCGTTGCCGTAGTCCAGTCGGCTGGTGACGAGGGCCTGGGTGACAGTCTTCCTGGTCTCGGTGGGGATCCACCGGAAGATTTTCCGTAGCATGCGCAGGATGTTGAAGCACGACGAGGAGACTGCGTTGACTTGCTTGGTCATGGAGAGGGAGGAGTCCAGGATGAAGCCCAGGTTGCGTGTGTGGTCTGTCGGTTTGGGTGCAGTTCCCAGGGCGGGGGGCCACCAGGAGTCGTCCCAGGCGGAGGGCGAGGATCCCAGGATGAGGACTTCCGTCTTGTCCGAGTTCAGCTTCAGGCGGCTGGTTGACATCCACTCGGCTACTTCTTTCATTCCTTCGTGAAGGTTGGCTCTGGCGGCGGCGGGGTCGTTGGTAAGGGAGAGGATCAGCTGGGTATCGTCGGCGTAGGAGATGATGTTCAGGTTGTGTTGGCGTGCGATGGCCGCGAGGGGGCTCATGTAGACGTTGAAGAGGGTTGGGCTCAGCGAGGATCCTTGGGGTACGCCGCAGATGACTTTGGTGGCCTTTGATTTGTACGGTGGTAGTCGGACTCTCTGGGTTCTTCCGTCGAGGAAGGAGATGATCCATTCCAGTGCCTTCTCCTGGATTCCGACGTTGTAGAGGCGCTGCACTAGGGTGCGGTGGCAGACGGTGTCGAAGGCCGCGGAGAGGTATAGGAGGATGAGGGCCGCTGTTTCTCCGTTATCCATCAGGGTTCGGATGTCATCGGTGGCAGCGATGAGGGCGGTCTCGGTGCTGTGGTTGGCTCGGAAGCCCGACTGTGAGGGGTCGAGGGATCCGTTCGTCTCGAGGAAGGCGGCCAGTTGCTTGTTGACGGTCTTCTCGATGACTTGAGTTCGGTGGGGTCCGCTGTTGGTTTCTTGAGTAGAGCGCTGAGTTCGGCGTGCTTCCAGCTCTCAGGGAAGGTGGCGGTGTCGAATGAGGTGTTGATGATGTCCCGCAGGTGGGGTGCGATGACAGCGTCGGCCTTGTTGAAGACGTGGTGAGGGCAGGTGTCGGTCGGAGATCCGGAGTGGATGGAGTTCATCATGCGGACGGTGTCTTCAGTGCTGATAGGAGTCCAGGCGCGGAGGGTGGTGGTGGGGGGCGGTGGTTCGGTTGAGTCGGACGTGGCGTTCGTCGGTTGGGTGTTGAAGCTGTTGTGTATGTCCGCGATCTTGTTGTGGAAGTAGGAGGCGAGGGAGTTGCAGAGTTCTTGCGATGGGGTGATGTCGTTGTTTCCGGCGTTGGGGTTGGAGAGCTCTTTCACGATGTTGAAGAGTTCCTTGCAGTTGTGTGCGTTGTTGTCCAGTCGGTCCTTGAATGCAGTTTTCTTGGTGTCACGGATCAGCTGGTGGTGTTTCCGGGTGGCAAGCTTGAGGGTGGTCATGTTGTCCGGTGTTGGCTCCCTTCTTCAGGCTTTCTCGAGGGCTCTGCAGTTCTTCTTGGAGCTCTTGAGTTCATCGGTGAACCATGGGGCCTTCTTGCTGCCGGGTCTGCAGGGCGGGTCTTCAGTGGGGCAAGTTCGTCCGCGCAGTTGCTGATCCACTTCGTGAGGTTGTCGGCGGCCTGGCTGGGGTTCGCTGAGCTGGCGGGAGGGTGCTGGCTCAGGGAAGGGGCGAGCTGGTCGACTGTGATCTTGCTCCAGTTTCTGCGGGCGACCTGTTGCTGGTGGTGGTGGATCGTCGTTCTTCTGAAGGTGAAGTGGACGCAGCTGTGGTCCGTCCAGTGGAGTCCTGTGGCGTGGCTGAAGGTGATGTCTTTGCTGGATGAGAAGACGGCGTCAAGTGTGTGTCCGGCGAGGTGGGTGGGGGTGGTCACCAGCTGCTTGAGTCCGAGGTTGGCGAGGTTGTCGAGCAGGGCGGTGGTGTTGCGGTCGTTGTTGTTCTCCAGGTGGAAGTTGAGGTCCCCCAGGAGGATGTAGTCAGCGGAGGGGAGGGCATGCGGGCTGACGAAGTCGGCGATGTCCTCGCTGAATTGTGTGCGTGGTCCCGGGGGTCGGTAGATCAGGGTGCCTCTGAGGGTGGTCTTCGGGTCGGTGTGGATCTGAAAGTGTAGGTGTTCGGCGGTAGTCAGGATGTCGTCGGTGTAGGTCGTGATGCGGATGGTGTCCCTGTGGATGATGGCGATGCCTCCTCCCATCTGGTTGGCGGTGCGGTCCCTCCGGGTGATCTTGTAGCCCTCTGGGATGGTGATGGCGGTGTCGGGCGCTGCAGAGGCGTTCATCCAGGTCTCCGTGAGGAAGGCAACGTCAGGAGCTGTGGTGTCGATGAGGTTCCAGAGTTCGATGTCTTGTCTGTGGACTGAGCGGGTGTTGAGCAGGATGCACTTGAGGTGGTTGCTGCTGGTGTTCGTCTTGGCGGGTGCTGGTGCGAGGCAGGTCCGGATGCAGGTGAACTTGCAGGCGGTGCAGCAGAAGGGTCCGTGGGAGCGCCTCGGGGTGGCACTGTAGCATCCCGGGACTCGTCCGTCGTTGAGTGCGATGAGGGTGGTGGCGTCGTACGTCCGGCGGGTGGGCTGGGATCTGCGGGGGCCAGGGGTCCTGGCACTGGGCGCGGTCCAGGCTCGGACGAGCGCAGACGGGCTTACCTTTGGCGCACCTTCGGCGCTCAGTCGGCGCTCCCGCTGCGCGCGTCCGCTGCGCGGTCGCTGAGGGGGCGTCATAAGAAGGGATCCGGGAGGGCGGGTCAGGCGGGAGGCGGGGAGCGCGTGGGCCTATCGGCAGGCGGGGGGGCGGGGTCGCGTCAAAAACCGGCGCGAAAATCCAGGCAGCCGGCCCTGTGGCGGCTGGGGCGCTGGGCTGGATCGGCGATCGAGGCGGGCGGCCCTGCGGCGGCTGGGGCGCCAGGATGGATCGGCAGGCAGGCGGCAGGTAAGGCAGGCAGCAGGCGGGGAGCGAGGGGGCAACCAGGCCGAGGGCACAGTGGTCGCTGCAAGTCTGGGGTCGGTGTCCCCTTAAGAAGGGATCCGGGAGGGCGGGTCAGGCGGGAGGCGGGGAGCGCGTGGGCCTATCGGCAGGCGGGGGGGCGGGGTTGCATCAAAAACCGGCGCGAAAATCCAGGCGGCCGGCCCTGCGGCGGCTGGGGCGCCGGGCTGGATCGGCGATCGAGGCGGGCGGCCCTGCGGCGGCTGGGGCGCCGGGATGGATCGGCAGGCAGGCAGGCAGCAGGTAAGGCAGGCAGCAGGCGGGGAGCGAGGGGGCAACCAGGCCGAGGGCACAGTGGTCGCTGCAAGTCTGGGGTCGGGGTCCCCTTAAGAAGGGATCCGGGAGGGCGGGTCAGGTGGGAGGCGGGGAGTGCGTGGGCCTATCGGCAGGCGGGTGGGCGGGGGGGCGGGGTCGCGTCAAAAACCGGCACGAAAATCCAGGCGGCCGGCCCTGCGGCGGCTGGGGCACCGGGCTGGATCGGCGATCGAGGCGGGCGGCCCTGCGGCGGCTGGGGCGCCGGGATTGATCGGCAGGCAGGCAGGCAGGCAGCAGGTAAGGCAGGCAGCAGGCGGGGAGCGAGGGGGCAACCAGGCCGAGGGCACAGTGGTGGATGGATGGATGGATGGAATGGGATTGTGCTGATTTTTCAGTGATTTTCGTTTTTTGGGGCTGTACTTGTGGCCTTTTCACCAGGGGTATTTGAGTCTAGCATGGGCCTAGTCTTTCTGTGGGCTGTCTTGAACTTAAACATCATGGAGGGCATGGATGGAATGGGATTGTGCTGATTTTTCTGTTTTTTTTCCGATTTTTTTTTGTGGTGTATAACTGAACTGATGTTCCTCTGTCTTCCATTGTTTTTAGGTGCACAAGACTCAAGAGATCCACCAGTGCCAGGAAGAAGTCCTGCAGCGGTGTGTGTGTGCAGCATAACGTCACGCGACGTCATGTCTGGCCTCAGACAACTCTACAATTCGTGCAACTGCGGCCTGCTGTCTGACCTGCTCTGAAGAAGATGGCCCCAAAAAAAGTTCTCCGTAGCTCCTCTAGCAAGAAAGTTGCTAGTAAGGAGCAAAAGAAGCAAGTTACCAAGGAGGCTGGTGTGCCAACCGCCACGTTTTTTGGGAGCAAAAAAAAAAGTACGCCTGCAGCAGCAGCAGGTTCTGCTGGGGACCAAGCTGGGAGCAGCACCCCTGCTCCATTGGGTTCAGTGCCTCCACCACCACGCCAACTTAAGTCAAAGCCCTTGAGTGCTTCAGAGGCAGTCAGTGTACTTCTCCAATCACCATCGACCAGTGATGTTGGCTCATCGCAAGAAAGTAGCCGCAATGTCCCTGAATCAACACAGGTTGTTGTAACTCATCTGACAAGTGTTGAACAACCACAGCCGCAACAACAACATGTGCAAGTAGTACAAGCCCAAGTACATGTGGAAGGAGAGGCAGCACAAGGAGATGCGCAAGCAGAGGTGCATGGAGGGTCACAAGTGCCCACAATAGTTGTTCCTCCCGAAGTAGGGGCACATCAGGAAATTGACAATCAGACCGAGGTATCATTTGAGGAAGCCACTCCTCCTGATGATCATTCATTGTCTTCCACATCCCTAGCAAGGAAAAGATCAAGGGGGGTGTCTACATCTTCTTCAAGCTCACCTCCTACTGATGATCTGGATGACGAATGGGTACCACCACGGCAGCCTGAGAGTGAGGCACACCATGATCTGACAAAGATACCTAAGCGTAAAAGGAAGGTCGTCGAAAAACTCATACCTATGGAGTGTGATGAGGCTCAACAAGAAGTGACAGATACTGCTGGTGATGAAGCCTCTCACGATGACGACGAGCCAGTCATCACAAAGGTCACTGCAGCCCCACCGGGCATGCAGCAAAGAGACATTTTGACCCTATCCCGAGAAGCTGCTGAGCGTGATGATGATGTCGACGAGGAGGCAATGGAAATGGAAAGACAACATTCATTAGATTTGGAGTTAAGTAGTACACCAACACCTACCGCTTCCATATTTCTTCCTCGCAAGAAGGTACCCACCTCGACCTCAATTCGTGGTGGTGAAAGTGCAAAACGTACTGAAGTTCGGCAATCCACATCCTCCACTTCATCTGGCATTAGCAGCAGGACCACCACCATCAGTATCGCCGCCTCCTCCGGCCCCCAAAGACATTTCAAGTCTCCAGTTTGGGACTTCTTTAGTGTTTGCCCAAAAATGGAAAACGTAGCCATTTGTAGCATTTGTAAGCTTCGAGTTAGTCGTGGTAAGCTTGGTTCTAACTATGGTACCGGAGGCCAGAGAGGTCATCTTAAGAGAGCGCACCCTGTCCAATGGTTTCCGCACCTAGAGGCGTTCAAGGAAGCCGGAATTGCACGTAATGAAAACGTTGATTTTTCATCTGATGATGACGAGGAGGAAGAAGACGATTCAAACACTTCACTCGCACCCAGTACCCCTGTCAGCAGCACACCCCATGTGAGGCACACTAAGAGTGTGGGAGAGAGTGAGACATCAATGCGGAAAAGTTCATCAGCGAGCGTAACTGGGTCGAAGATATCATCATCATCCAGTAAATCCTTGGTCCAGGGCAACATTAAAAGGATGTTGTTTACAGAAGCGCAATATGAATGCAACCACCCACTGACGCGTCTGTATAACACTAAGCTGGCTAAAATGCTAGCTCTGGACCTTCTCCCTTTTTCTTTTGTAGAAGGGGTTGGTTTTCTAGAATTAGTGGCAGCGCTCTGCCCTAAATGGAAGGTTCCTAGCCGGTTCTATTTTGCCCGAGTTGCGGTTCCAGCACTACATGAAGATGTTCTGAAGGTGATTCGGGCAGCTTTGCAGAAGAGTGCTGTTCACACTATACATATGACAACAGACATGTGGACAAGTGGCGCAGGCGCTGATTACATGTGCATCACTGCACACTGGGTCTCTTTTTCAGGGGCTAAAGCAAAGCTAAACACAGGTGTTGACACGGACATTGTTTTTAAAGCTGCTCGGAAACATGCAACACTAGCCATGTTTGGTTTGGAGATATGTCACACAGCAGAAAACATTTTGGATGTCTTTAACACAAAGGTCCTTAACTGGCTGTCCCCACAAAAACGCCAGGTTGGTTATTTTTCCACGGACAATGGCGCCAATATAGTTAAGGCCATGAGGGACGGTAACTATTTCAGAGTGCCGTGTTTGGCGCACTGTATAAACCTGGTTGTCCAAAAATTCTTGGGTAATAAAGGCAGTGCAGCGTACAGTGTATTGGACACCTGCCGAAAAATGTGCAAGCATTTCAGCCATTCTTTTAAGGCCCGGAAGCAGCTGAGGAGCCTGCTATATCAACGTAAAATGCCAGTGAAAGCACTCATCCAGGAGGTGGTAACACGTTGGAACTCAACCTTCTACATGCTTGAGCGTCTGTATGAGCAGTATACGGAACTCGATCAATATTTCCTTACAGAGGGTACAGAGGAGCTGAGGATGGGTGCGGCGCAATGGAACATAGTTCAAAGCCTGACACGCATGCTTCGTCCTTTTGAGTTCTTCACGCGTGCAGTCAGCAAGGAGGACTGTAATTTGGGAAAAGCTATCCCATTGTTGTACATGCTGGAGGACCAACTGAAGGAGGTGTGTTCTGTGTTTGAAAAAGATGTAAAAAACCAAGACTCTTTTCTTCTGGCTGAGAAATTATTAGAGCTCCTACAAGGTGATGAACGTCTTAAAAAGATCCACTCAGAAGAGCATTACATTTGTGCTACTATTCTGGATCCACGCTACAAAAAGGCGCTGGCAGGCCAAGCATTCTTTCCTTTTGATGATGAACATGTTCCAAAGTACAAACGTTGGCTAGCCTTGTCAGCCAAGAGGTTTGAAAGAGAACGGCTGGAAATTGAAGGAAATGGCAGTACATCAGCAGGCCATCCCCAGTCAAAACAATCCACTTCTGCACCTGTGGCTGTGGCACAAGTGACCTCTCAGCCGTTAAAAACACCGGCAACCGGATCATCTGCACGAGACACAACAGAAACATTGGAGGCTGAAGAGGATTGGCTAGCTCTGCGTGGGTTTGGTTCTCAAAAGGTCAGAGGCACAGCAAGAGCTAAGCAAAGTGGAGGAACCTTGGATGAGGACCTTGAGTCGATGGTGAAGGACTATCTGAATGACTCAACAGAGGTCTATGTTAATTCTGACCCATTGGCGCATTGGCATGGGAAAAAAGAATTGTGGCCACAGCTCACCAACCTGGCTTTAAACTACTTGTCTTGCCCACTCGCAAACGTGTCTTCTGAAAGGGTTTTCAGTGCTGCTGGTGGCATTGTAACTCCCAAACGGAGCCGCCTCTCGCGCAAAAATGTGGAGAGGTTAACAATGATCAAGATGAATCAGCACCTCATACCACCAGATTTCAGAGTACGAGAAAGCGTGCCGGATGAAGAGGAGGTGGCCAGCAACATAGATGAGAGAATTTCTACTCTGTCAGGTGACACTGAGCTCACCCTGCCTGAATTTGCAGAGTATGATGACGAAGCCTTATTGTCATTCCTGGACCGTGATACCGAGCCCTGAAAATGAGACAACGAATCAATAACTTTCTTTTTCGTCCTTATTCACTTTTATTCCTGTGTGTCTGTCTTTCTTTGTTGTGCACAGTTAATATATTTCAAACTTTAATCAGATAATCACAAAAACAAGCCCATCAGCAGAACTGTCTTCACTGGTTTGCTAATTGATTTGAAGTTGCCGCAGTCTGCATTCCTCAGGTTCACAAGTTCAGAAGAACATGCTCCTCTATCCTCCTCCTCCAGACTCCTATTTCCATCAAACCAGAGGGCTGGTTTACGCCCAATGAAGAAAGACTCAGCACTTGTGGGGGTGTTGTTGTACCTCTTTGCAGGTGAGTTGACGGCTCTGGGACCATTGTTGGGAAGCTCTAATACCGGATAAAAGTGGTTTGGACCAAATCCCAGGCGGAATTTTTTTTGTGTTTTTGATGACTTGCTTGCCTTTGAGGTGCTTTTAGGGGGGTTCTGTCTGTTTGTGGGTGAGTTTCGTGGTCTGGGAGCACTGCTGGGACACTCTAATCTTGATTGCATTTGCTTTTCAGGAAATCCGTGGTGGCAACCCCGACTTATGGCCTAGCTACGCAGCGCGTTTGGACCGAAGGCCGAGAAATATTGCAAGTATGAGATTTTGCTTTTGGCCTGTTTGGGGGTGTTATGCTTCTTGGCGGGTGGGTTGGCGGGTCTTGGGGCATTCCTGGGAAGGTCTAATACCGGGTAGAAGTGGTTGGGACAAAATCCAGGCCGATTTGTTTTGGCTATTTCTGACATTTTGCTCAATGTAGCATTTTCGGGGGCCTGTTTGGGGGGGCTTCCTGGTGTTTGTGGGTGGGTTTCAGGGTCTGGGCGCACTGCTGGCTATATATACTTTACTTTGCAAGAGGTTTGAAGCAAATCCATGGTGGCAGAGGGGAGTTAGGGCCTAGCTGCAGAGCGCGCGCGGAGTGATTTGGGAAATTTGTGAAAAACTGACAAAGTCCCCATTTTTGTACTTTTGCTCTTTGGCTGTTTGGGGGTCTTCTACTCGTTTTCTTCTGGGTTGACTGCTCTGGGGCCATTGCTGGGAAGCTCTAATACCGGATAAAAGTGGTTTGGACCAAATCCCAGGCGGAAATTTTTTTGTGTTTTTGATGACTTGCTTGCCTTTGAGGTGCTTTTAGGGGGGTTCCGTCTGTTTGTGGGTGAGTTTTGTGGTCTGGGAGCACTGCTGGGATACTCTAATCTTGATTGCATTTGCTTTTCAGGAAATCCGTGGTGGCAACCCCGACTTATGGCCTAGCTACGCAGCGCGTTTGGACCGAAGGCCGAGAAATATTGCAAGTATGAGATTTTGCTTTTGGCCTGTTTGGGGGTGTTATGCTTCTTGGCGGGTGGGTTGGCGGGTCTTGGGGCATTCCTGGGAAGGTCTAATACCGGGTAGAAGTGGTTGGGACAAAATCCAGGCCGATTTTTTTTGCCTATTTCTGACATTTTGCTCAATGTAGCGTTTTTGGGGGCCTGTTTGGGGGGCTTCCTGGTGTTTGTGGGTGGGTTTCGGGGTCTGGGCGCACTGCTGGCTATATATACTTTACTTTGCAATAGGTTTGAAGCAAATCCATGGTGGCAGAGGGGAGTTAGGGCCTAGCTGCAGAGCGCGCGCGGAGTGATTTGGGAAATTTGTGAAAAACTGACAAAGTCCCCATTTTTGTACTTTTGCTCTTTGGCTGTTTGGGGGTCTTCTACTCGTTTTCACCTGGGTTGACGGCTCTGGGGCCATTGCTGGGAAGCTCTAATACCGGATAAAAGTGGTTTGGACCAAATCCCAGGCGGAATTTTTTTTGTGTTTTTGATGACTTGCTTGCCTTTGAGGTGCTTTTAGGGGGGGTTCCGTCTGTTTGTGGGTGAGTTTCGTGGTCTGGGAGCACTGCTGGGACACTCTAATCTTGATTGCATTTGCTTTTCAGGAAATCCGTGGTGGCAACCCCGACTTATGGCCTAGCTACGCAGCGCGTTTGGACCGAAGGCCGAGAAATATTGCAAGTATGAGATTTTGCTTTTGGCCTGTTTGGGGGTGTTATGCTTCTTGGCGAGTGGGTTGGCGGGTCTTGGGGCATTCCTGGGAAGGTCTAATACCGGGTAGAAGTGGTTGGGACAAAATCCTCGCGGAAAAGCCTTTTGGCACTTTTTGTAACTTAGGGTTCGTTAGGGTTAGCCCTAGCAGCAGGATTGCATGTGTTTCGGGGTGTTCTATATTTTTGCAACTGAGTTCTGGGGTCTTAGAGCACTCGTGAGAATGTATAATTTTGGTTGCAAGTCACTTGAAGAAAATCCATGGTGGGAAAGGGGGGATTTGGAATAGTTAAAGAAAGGCTTTGCCACTATTCTTAACTTAGGGTTCGTTAGGGTTAGCAGTATTTCTATTGCATGTGCTTTAGTGGGGGGGATTTCGAGTCTTGGAGCGATGCTGGCTATGGATACTTTTGCTTGGTTGCTTGCAAGTGGTTTGAATGCAATCCACAGTGGGTAAGGGGTAATTAGGAAGGGGGTACTTCGGCCTACTTTTACTTTCAAAGTAAGTTTTGTCACCAGTTTTCTGCTAGGCCTCGTTTTTTGAGATTTGATTGGGGGTCTTCTACATTTTTGCGACTGGCTTTAGTAAGGGTCTGGGTGGGAGCACTGCTAGGAAGATCTAATTTTGTTCTAAAACACAGTTTACAGTACACCTAACTTGAGGGGAAAGATCCGCTACATTAATTTGCCCCTACTTATTTATCCTTCAAAAGGTGACTCAGACAGAGTACACACTTTCAAAAATATTGTACTGTCTACTAGGAAAATCAAATTGTGACTTTTTGCACTCCACAGCCTACATACCTTATATTTATTTATCAGTGTGAGGTTCCGTGACGATTTAAACCTGTGTTTTCAACATTGTCGTAAATACATCATTTTGGTATCAGTGAACCGCAAATGATCCATTTAGCATATCCTGGTGTTTTCGCTATGCTACGAGCAAGAGCACTCCTGTTACGAGCACATTTCTGATCTACCCATGGCATCCATCTTAGATCACGGAAGCCATTTTGTGTTTCTTGCCCTCACATAGACAATGGACACGCAGTGACTTCTTTCACTTAAGGACACGTAAGCTTTAGCCGGAGATTCACCTTGCTAGTGACACGTGCACCTTAGAACAGAACACGCCATGGCTGCATGACTCGACAGAAACTGCCTCCTCTGCCCGAGGCCAGTCCTGCTATACTGGTTCTCGTGTTCGTTGGCCTGATCATGATTAGGCGGCCGAAGCTGGTAGCCTTGCCTATTTACGACCCACAAACATCTCTTATCCTGCTTTTCTATCTTCTACACCTGGCTCTGCTCCTTTCCTTCTGGGCCTTTATTAGGGGGAGGTAACGAAATTTACGATGAGGCGGTCCGGGTCTTGAATGAAAAGTTGACATGGGATTATGATGGAACAGTGGGAACCCCTCGTTTGTAATGTTTTGACATCAGATATTGTTGATGATTCCTGTGCAACGCCAAATATTTATTGTTTAGGACACAAAGGTTTAGGAATGTACTAAGATGTAAAGAATTTGCCCGAAGCCCAATATTCAGTATATAAGGAGCAACCCTTTTTGTACAAATCGAACAGGCTCCTAGAATCTGCCCGTGTGTAGTTTCTGTGACTTCTGTGTCCCTGCAGTAATAAACCTTTGGTCTTTGACGCCACCATCGAGAAGCCCGTGTTTCTGTTTATTTGTGCACCGAGACAGGTAGAACTCCGGGGTCTTCGAGTGTTATCCCTGACACCTCTGGATGGAACCAAAAAGTCCAGAACTCCAATTGGCCCCCAACATGGGGCGACGTCATTCGGTACCGGTCCAAAAGCCTGAAGAGTTCGAGAAGCTTCGTGTGAAGATTCCTGAGGGAGGCGCCCCACTTCATCGATCCCGGCATATCGCAAAAGTGGCCCGACGATCTCTTCCACGAGGGTTCCCGTTCGGACGGCTGCAGTGGTCCGTTGCCTTGACCGTCGCCCTGTCTTGGACCCGAGGTGCAGTCCTTAGTACTGCGAGACAAGACGGGTTTCTCCTTGGTGACGTCTTCAGTGCCTCAGTTAAGTATTAAGTGGTTGCTAGTTGGTTATCTCGTAAGGGTTGTTCCTGTTAGGATAAAATCCTTTTTAGTTCTTGGTTTGGTTTGGTTTCGTAAGATTATCACTGGTTGTTCTAGTTTCGATAATCATTTGGTTTAGTTTTGGGTATCGATACATTTGTTCGCTTTGGTAGGCCTAAGTTCTTGGTTCGAGTGCGCACCTTTGTTCGTGTTTTTGTCTGTTCTGTGTTCCGGATTATAAAATGGTAAGTCGGAAAAATTGTATGTTGTCGTGTTTTGGTTGCAACAGTGATTCCCGGTTGGAGGATTCATGTATGGTTCCTCCGATTGGAACTCCGCTTTATGATCTATATTGTAAGTTTGGAGTGGGTCCTATATCTTATAATGAGGTGTGGGTCCGATATACGGAGAAAGACGGTGTCTTTAGTTGGCCACTCCATGGTAGTTTTGAACCCCAAGTTATTGATAATTTAGAAATGAAATTGTTTAAGAAGAAAGCCCGGCCGGCAATGTTTGATTCTCTTCGTTATTGGCGAAAAGAATCTAAACAGAGAGAAATTAAAAAGTTGAACAAAGAACAGAAAGAGCAAGAGTTGACTTTAGAACAGTCTGCTAAGCAGCTGCAACTCAACGAGTCTGAGAAAGCAATGGAGGTGGCCAATAGGGAGCGTAATTTAGCGATAGACAAGTGCTATCCTGCCTTGCCATCGAGTACAGCTAAGATAGTAGAGGACCCCGAAAATGATTCTCTGTTGTCTTACTTGTTACGGTCACCCCCACCGTATGCACAGGGTGCTACGGCTCCACCTTTACCGGTTGCTGGACAGCCTGGTATTCCTGCTCCTGCTCCCCAGAATCAAGCTCCTATACCCCCTGTGGTCAATGTTAATGTTCCTTTGGCACCCCCTCTTCCAGGGTTGCCGGCTTCTCTACCTATACCTGTATCGCTTACACCTGCTGTTTCACAAGCTACTTTGCCTACTACTCCTACTGTTCCTGTGCTATCTGTTCCAACTGCTACTTTATTTTCTGCTTCTGCTAGTGTTATGACTCCACTTTCTGTTCGTCGGAGAATCACTGATTCTGTCTCTAATATTCTATCTCCCTTCTATAAAACTCTAATTAAAACTCCTGCCTCTGACTCTGTGCAGAGACGTAGTCAGCTTCCCAGTACTGAAGAACGAGGAATATTAGATTCCACAGCTCTTAGATGGATTTCGAAAAGTGGAAGATATAGTACTAGAGATGTATTAGATACATTTATGCAGTGGAATGAACCAACACAACGATATGTGTTCGACGAAATGTGCTCTCTTTTGCGTGAGGAATTGGAAGAGGATGACTCTGAGTCAAATTTAGAAGAATTAATTAATGTTCAGAAAGAATTTGCTGCAGGTATGATAGTTGGTCAAAATATAAAAGAAGCGATGGAACTGATTTTAAGTTATAGGAATGATCCATCCCTTCGTTCACCGAGGGAGTTAGAGAAACGTAGTACGAAGCAGAATCGCCAATATCCAATGAGGGAGGTTCCTCCAATTTGGCGCGAAGCTGTGCAAGCTGATGCAGTTCGTGGTATTGCTGCTGCTCCGGCCCAGTTCCAGAGAGTGTGGATACACATTCCGTGGAAGCGAGCCGAAGTGTTAGCGGTGAAACAAGCCTTGCCTGATCCGCGTAAGAATCCAGCCGGATATTACAAGGAGTTAGCACAGACAGTTGAAGCTTGTGTAATGAATTTAGCGGACATTGACATGTTATTTGGGAATGTAGTTCCGCAACCAATCTGGGCTAAAATTCGTAAAGAGAATCATCCAGTTGCCCTAGGTGGTGATTGGGCAGCTATAATTGCAGCGGATGGTCAACAAATAGGTGGTTCCAAACCCGAACCTCTAATTGCTAATTTACCAGGTAGAATAATTGACTTAATGAAGACTCTGATGCCAGCATTGCGCGTTAACTGGGACAAGTTGTCCGCATGTAGGCAAAAGAAGGACGAAAGTGTTTCCGACTTTTTCACAAGGTTTGAAGAGACTTTCGTGGATCATAGTGGTCAGGATATGAGTACGGAAGGGGGACAGAGACTATTCGTTGATAAATTTGTACACAATTTGTTGCCAGAGCTTAGTAATAAATTAAAAGATTCCGAGAGTGCGTGGGCTGTCTCTACGACTGCGCAAATACTTGCGACTGCCCAGTACTATGAAAATAGGGATAAAGAGGAGAAGGAAAAGTCAGAGAAGAAGACAAAAGATTTAAAAACTAAAGTTCTTTTACAGCAAGCATATCCGCCTCGCACGAATCAGACTAATACGCAGAAAGGGTCATATCAAAGGACAGTTTATAATTCTCAGAGACCGCAATACCAGTGGAATCAGTGTGCATATTGTAAGAAAGAAGGTCATTATAAAAATGAATGTCCAGTTTTAGCACAGAATAACGCTGCAGCAGCTCAGAGAGGTTGTGGTGGTTATATGCAAAATTCTAGGGGTCGAGGACGAGGTGCTATGCCTCCACAAACAAACGATCGCCCTTCTAATCATTTTGATCAGCGAAATGGACAGTCTGCTCAACAAAATAGATCTCAGCAGTATCATGTTGAAGACTATTGTGAAGTTAATGGGGAATTTCAGCAAAGTGAGTACTAGGACAGCCATGGACAAAGAGAGGGAGTAGTATCAGTTCCAGTAGATAAGAGTGGGCCTTATGTCGCAGTAGCAACATCAGGTGTAGTCGAACCATTTCTGTTGGATACTGGTGCAGCAAAAAGTTCTATCATACATGAGAAACTCCCTGGCGCACCTTTGTCTGGCTTAACAAATGTTTCTGTAGGTTTTTCAGGCGCCCCTGTTTACAACCCCGTATCTGGTCCTTTGTCTATTTCTGTTGGACCCCGTCAATTGAAAGCACCCTTGATTTTGACGACAGGTTGTAATGAAAATCTGCTTGGTTTAGACTTGTTAAAACGCCTATATGCGACATTGTACTGTTCTCCGGAAGGAGTACAGCTTACGTTGGGTAAAAGAATCACCTCTCCAATGTACTTGTCGATGGATGCGCTCCCACCAGAGCTGCGTTCTCTCCCTGATACTCTTTGGGCGACTGGTCCTAACGATGTAGGTCTTTTAGAAATTCCACCATATGTAGTCACTTTGAAAGCGAATGTCAAATTTCCACGAATTCCACAATACAAAATCTCTAGTGTAGGTGAACGCGCGCTTTTGTTAATTGTGCAAGACTTGATCAAGAAAGACGTAGTAGAAGAAACTAGGGGAAATGTCTGTAAAAATCCTGTCTTGCCAATTCTGAAACGTACTGATCCTTCAAAGCCTCCAGTCTATAGATTTGTAATTGATCTTAGAGAGGTTAACAAAATTGTGATTCCACAGTTTCCTGTGGTTCCAGACATAACTGCATTGTTAACGTTGATTCCTGCAACAGCCACATGGTTTTCAGTGATCGACTTGAAGAATGCCATTTTCAGCATTCCGATAGCCGAGGAAAGCAGAGATATTTTCGGCTTCTCTTTAGGAGGTCGAAGCTTCAGGTTTAAACGTGCTCCACAAGGGTATTGTGAGAGTCCGTCCATTTATAGCCAGGCATTAAAAAGTCAGTTAGATTCCTTTGTACTTCCTCCTGGTTCTGCTTTAGTGCAATATGTAGATGATCTTCTAGTGGCCGCCGATGACAAGGAAACTTGCAAAGCAGCTACAATTTCCTTATTGCATCATTTGTCTAATTTGAATCACAAGGTGTCACCTTCAAAAATGCAATACTGTTGCCAAGAAGTGACCTACCTAGGTCATCTCTTGTCAAAGGAGGGAAGAAAGTTGACCCCAGAGAGAATAAAAGCAATTACGCAGATGAATGTTCCTAGTACACAGAGAGAAGTACGTGCCTTTTTAGGTATTACCTCATACTGTAGGCAATGGATCCCAAATTTTTCTCTTTTGGCAAAACCGTTGGTAGCTTTGACTGGGAAAAATGCTCCGAGTCCGGTGCCATGGTCTGCCGAATGTCAGGAGAGTTTTTCTGAGTTACGAAATGCACTGTGTTCAGCTGCTGTGTTGGGTACACCTGACTACAGTAAGCCATTCACGCTCTATGTTCACGAGAGAGAAGGTTGTGCGTTGAGTGTTCTGACACAGAGATTTGGCGATAAACAACGCCCTTGTGCGTATTTTTCATCAACATTAGATCCGGTAGCTAGAGCGTTGCCTAGTTGTTTGAGAGCTACAGCGGCAGCTGCGGCTTCCATTCGACAATCTGCTGGTTTGGTGATGAATAACATGCTAGTGGTCATGGTTCCTCATGCGGTGGACACACTCATGAACCGAACCAAGACGCAACATCTTACCAGTGCTAGATTATCAGGCTACGAGCTGACACTGCTAGCGAGTCATATTCAGATCAAAAGATGCAATGTATTAAATCCAGCAACATTGTTGCCGACTAGTCAAGAGTCGAGCGATTCCGAACCTCATGACTGTTGCTTCAGAACCGAGGAAGAGACAAAAGGACAAATTGATCTTAAAGATACTCCGTTGTCAGATCCAGATGGCACGTTATATGTTGATGGGTCCTGCTTTAAATTGGAGAATGGTGATGTGACTGCTGCCTATGCAGTAACGACTTTGAGTACGATTGTGGAGACTGCAAGAGTGAGTCAGAATTCTGCCCAAGCTGCGGAATTAATTGCACTAAAGAGAGCGTAAGTTTTAGCTAAGGGAAAGAGAGTGAATGTGTTCACAGATAGTCAGTACGCGTTCGGCGTGGCCCATAGTTTTGGCCGTTTGTGGAAAGAGAGAGGTTTCATCTTAGTCCCATGGGACTAAGATTCAACATGGTCAGCTAGTTAACGACTTGTTGGAATCTCTAACCTTGCCGACTGAAGTTGCGATTGTGAAGTGCAGCGCTCATAAAGCAATCACGGATGATGTTGGTCGTGGGAATGCTTTTGCTGATGAGACTGCTAAACAGACAGCTAGAAATATGATGAGTAGAATGTATGCTGCTACGTCTGCAAGATGGATTTCTGAATCTGGAATGTGTGAGGACACAGTGGAAAGTGTGAAAGAAATTCAGAAAGAGGCGACTGAGGAGGAAAAGCTTGCATGGAAAGAGAGTACGGGTAAATTGGACTCGAGTGGGTGTTGGATTTATTTGTCGGAACAACAGCGTTGGATGTTGCCTGATGCGTATGTGCTTGCAGTAGTAACGATGGCACATGGAGCAGCGCATATCAGTTCTAAAGGGATTTGTAAGATGTTGGCTCCAGTCTGGAAGAATGATGGGATTAGTAAATGTGCAGAGAGAGTGGTAAGAAATTGCATGGTATGCCTGATGCATAATCCTGGCAAGGGAATCCCCACACCTGCTGGTCATTTCGCTCCTCCTTCCTGTCCCTTTGAAGTAATTCAGTTAGACTTCATTCACATGGATCGTTGCAACAATCTAAAGTACGTCCTAGTGGTAGTTTGTGCTTTTTCCAGATGGATCGAAGCATATCCACTGAAGGACAATACTGCCTTGTCCACTGCCAAAATCCTTCTCAAAGAATATTTCCCTAGATATGGCATGCCACGGATTGTATGGTCAGATAACGGAAGTGAGTTCGTAGGGAAAGTTATGCAGAGTGTGTGTGCCGGTTTAGGGATTAAACAAAAGTTCCACTGTGCGAACCATCCCCAGTCTGCTGGTTTAGTTGAGGGTTACAATGGCACCCTCAAGCTGAAACTTGCTAAAATACAGGCATCCACGGGTTTGTCCTGGCCAGATGCACTACCCTTGGCTTTGTTATCAACGAGAGCGACTGTACATTCTAGAGTAGGGCTTAGTCCATACGAAATAGTTTTTGGTCGTCCCGCCAATGTTTGGGGGGTACCTAGGCCAAAGGAATTTAGACAGCTGGAATATCCAATGTTGATTGATTACCTTTTCGACTTGACTGCTAAATTGAGTCTTATTCACCAACAGGTTTTCAATGCATTGCCAAAGCCACTGGAGAGTCCAGGTCATCAGCTGAAACCAGGAGACCAAGTGGTCATTCGTAATTTTGCAAGGACGAAAAATTTTCAACCCAGATTCGTCGGCCCATACCAGGTGTTATTAGCAACGAGAACTGCTATTTGTGTGGCTGGACGGAAAAACTGGATTCATACAACGCACGTCAAACGTGTGCCCCTGCCACTTCCTTACGATAACTGGGTGAAGAAAGGAATCGGTGCCTCTGAAAATGAACAAATACCCAGGTTTATCCCTTTCAGCGATGCATGAAATAATCACTGACACATCGAACTTTGACTCTCCTTCTGAAACTGCTCTTTTGAACTTTGAACATTTGACACCTGCAACAAAAGAACATTTGCCATCTGCGAACCTGAACATTGCAACGTCTGCTGAAAATACACTGTTTCCAGATCAAACAGCTCCTGCAAAACTGAGATACAATTTACGATCTCGCAATATGGACAAATAAAGCAGGAAACTGCCTATTTTTCACATTTGAATTTTGATACATTGCGTCCAGCCAGGAAGTTTGCTAATACTTTGTATTGTTTTGTTGTTTTAAAAATTGCCTTGCCGTCTGGGTAGCCGTAGGGTCGTGGCTGTGTGCCTAGTTGAATCTGCGGGGGTCAGACACAAGGTCGATCTTTCTGTTAGTTCTGGGAACTCCCAGGGCTGATAGAGGCATTTTCATCTACGTACACATCATCAGTGGTCGCGAGCGGATTGTAGAAGATGGAGCTTCCTGAGCTGCAACGAGAGAATGTAATTTATGTTCGCAGAAATAGACTGTACAAAATTCTTCACAGCAAATGCTTTCTAATGCAATGTGCCGTTACGTTTTTGATTGTTTTAATAACATTGGTGGGTGGAATCGTCTTCGGTGTGCATTTGATTTTTATGCCGGTAACAACTACAGTACCTCCCCTTGATCCTGCTACTTCTACTGTTTCTTCTATGCATTCTTTTCACTCGTTTCCTGAACATGAGCAAGCTCGACCACCACGTTCCACTAAATACAACTCAGCCAACAAAGCTTTAGTCCAGGGAATTATTGACATGATTAAAGACGTCAATAATACTCCATCTTACCCTAGAGATGAATTACGGGTATATTTGAGTTGGAACTCTACGGAGTATCGCCTTAGTTTGAGAGAAAGCAAGCGTAAAAGCTCAACTCCAGTCTGGGTCGTGCCTCACCGAGGTCAAGTCTGTTTACAAGGAAATGGGAGAAATCCGAGAGCTCAGCTAGGGAGGAGTGAGTGCGTTGAGACTTACGTGTTTCCGTCTAACTCTTCCCCTGCCTTTCTGACTGCTAGGGGTACCTACTTCATCTGTCAAGACAGAGCATATACATGGCTGCCTGCTGACTTCTCAGGTTCATGTTATATTGCTCGATTGTTGCCTCCAACATACACTGCTTCTTCAGATTATCACAAGACCAGAGTAGCAAGAGGTGTTTTCAGCAAGGAAGATACCGCTGGTCAGGAAGCTGGAGACTTCTTCAAAGGTTTCCTTCCGTTTTGGGGGCCTATGGCCAATAGTAGAAATCTACGTCAGCTAACACGGGTAGTTGAATCTACTATTACAGAAACTGCTGGTGCCCTTAGTAACTTAACAGCTGAGCTTCAGGCGGATCGACTCATGACGTTGCAGAACCGTATGGTTCTAGACGTAATACTTGCAGATCGAGGTGGGGTATGCAGAATGATCCAATCGAGCTGCTGTGTTTTTATTCCCAATAATGCTCCGACTGTCTATGAAGCGATCTCTAAGCTGCACAAGATTTCCGACTCTATACACTTAGACAAGGGAAACTGGTCCTTCATGGAGTGGTTTTGGACTCTGATATCAGCGTGGGGATGGAAGGTTCTGATGGTCATTGGTGTCATCCTAGTATTTCTATTCTCATGCTGCCTTATTATCCAGTGTGGTCCCGCTTTGTGTAGTCTCTGTGCTGCAACATGTTTCAGAAAACCACCTGCGTTTGGAGAAAAGGCGCGAGAAAGAATGATGATGCAACAACATGTCACTGACCTGATGAGCATAGAGATAGACTCGGACATAGAGTAATTGCCTACGTAAGGGCAAAAGGAGGGTCTGAGGTTCCGTGACGATTTGAACCCGTGTTTTCAACATTGTCGTAAATACATAATTTTGGTATCAGTGAACCGCAAATGATCCATTTAGCATATCCTGGTGTTTTCGCTATGCTACGAGCAAGAGCACTCCTGTTACGAGCACATTTCTGATCTACCCATGGCATCCATCTTAGATCACGGAAGCCATTTTGTGTTTCTTGCCCTCACATAGACAATGGACACGCAGTGACCTCTTTCACTTAAGGACACGTAAGCTTTAGCCGGAGATTCACCTTGCTAGTGACACGTGCACCTTAGAACAGAACACGCCATGGCTGCATGACTCGACAGAAACTGCCTCCTCTGCCCGAGGCCAGTCCTGCTATACTGGTTCTCGTGTTCGTTGGCCTGATCATGATTAGGCGGCCGAAGCTGGTAGCCTTGCCCATTTACGACCCACAAACATCTCTTATCCTGCTTTTCTATCTTCTACACCTGGCTCTGCTCCTTTCCTTCTGGGCCTTTATTAGGGGGAGGTAACGAAATTTACGATGAGGCGGTCCGGGTCTTGAATGAAAAGTTGACATGGGATTATGATGGAACAGTGGGAACCCCTCGTTCGTAATGTTTTGACATCAGATATTGTTGACGATTCCTGTGCAACGCCAAATATTTATTGTTTAGGACACAAAGGTTTAGGAATGTACTAAGATGTAAAGAATTTGCCCGAAGCCCAATATTCAGTATATAAGGAGCAACCCTTTTTGTACAAATCGAACAGGCTCCTAGAATCTGCCCGTGTGTAGTTTCTGTGACTTCTGTGTCCCTGCAGTAATAAACCTTTGGTCTTTGACGCCACCATCGAGAAGCCCGTGTTTCTGTTTATTTGTGCACCGAGACAGGTAGAACTCCGGGGTCTTCGGGTGTTATCCCTGACACCTCTGGACGGAACCAAAAAGTCCAGAACTCCAAGTGGTGTTGTAATATTATATCACTTCCTGTTTTTCGTTGAATAATTACAGGCCGGGTTTCAGTCTCTGCAATGGGGAAAAAAGGATGGAGTCAGGCTTCACATTAGCGAGCCACAATTCAGCATCAGGCAGGCAGTGGAAAGGGTGTCTTCTGATGACCACATCGATGGACGAAGCGTCGGCAGCAATGGAGGAGTGCCGCTAATGAGAGGATTTTTTTTCTGCAGGCAACTTACTTACCACTTCCAACAGGACAACTACAACAACATAGATACAGTATCCCTTGCCTTTTTCTCTGACTGTGACTGCATTTCTTGGATCTCTCTCTGCTTCTAAATTGATCCCTTAACACATCACTTAGTCTACCCCACTATCACATCTGCACCACACATAGTCATTTGTAAGTGCTCCTACGTAATTCGCAAGTCGCAGCACGCCCCAGCCCGTAGAGGACTGGGATGGCCCCAATGATGAAGCATGTCACCAAGGGGCAACCCTGGTGAGTGAGGGGACACCTAGAAAAAAAGGAATTTCTCCTTTTCTATCTACTATACCTTCCAGACCAACCCCATTGAGTGTTGTTGTGAATGGATTTATATTGACCAGCAAGGCTCTCAGGTATCTGGCTACAGAGACCTTATGTTGAATATAGTTATCAATAATTCCACACACGCCCTGTACTGTCGCATTCTTTCTTCCACAGTTGTCGAAAGTACTACTTACTTTTCACTGACATGCATGCAGTAGTGCATGCACTTTCAAAGATTGATGGATAGGTTTGTACCCAAAGAATTGTTTATGTTCAATTGTTTGTCTATGCTGTGTTTTTTTTACAGGGTGTCTTCTGGTGACCAACATCGATGGACGAAGCGTCGACTGCAATGGAGGAGTGCCGCTAATAAGAGGATTTTTTTTCTGCAGGCAACTTACTTACCACTTCCAACAGGACAACTACAACAACATAGATACAGTATCCCTTGCCTTTTTCTCTGACTGTGACTGCATTTCTTGGATCTCTCTCTGCTTCTAAATTGATCCCTTAACACATCACTTAGTCCACTCCACTATCACATCTGCACCACACATAGTCATTTGTAAGTGTTCCTACGTAATTCGCAAGTCGCAGCACGCCCCAGCCCGTAGAGGACTGGGATGGCCCCAATGATGAAGCATGTCACCAAGGGGCAACCCTGGTGAGTGAGGGGACACCTAGAAAAAAGCAATTTCTCCTTTTCTATCTACTATACCTTCCAGACCAACCCCATTGAGTGTTGTTGTGAATGGATTTATAGTGACCAGCAAGGCTCTCAGGTATCTGGCTACAGAGACCTTATGTTGAATATAGTTATCAATATTTCCACCCACGCCCTGTACTGTCGCATTCTTTCTTCCACAGTTGTCGAAAGTACTACTTACTTTTCACTGACATGCATGCAGTAGTGCATGCACTTTCAAAGATTGATGGATAGGTTTGTACCCAAAGATTTGTTTATGTTCAAAATTGTTTGTCCATGCTGTGCTATTTTTTCTTGTCTCCCAAAACCTTTCCCAAAAACCCCCGTACCCATCCATTTTTCAAACCCTAACCCTCTTCCCCCGGGCTGTGTGGTTTTGATTGATGTATGACTAAATTACAGCAATAAATCCACACACTTGCTGGGGAGGATAAGGTGATAGCAACAGGCTGGTGAAGAAATCCGAGGATATATTCTTACTCTGCTAGACAAAGACCCATGGCTAATGTCAAAGAACTTCAACAGAATTAGTTATACTTTAACATTTGTTAGGCTACAATGTGGCACTGTTCTAGTGTACTTCTGTCACCTGCTATATTCTCTATTGTACCGTTGTATTGCTCAGGAGGACAAACCAGATTTCATTTTCTTTTTTTTCATAGGCAAGCAACTGCCACTGTGTCACACCACTAGTACCACCGCTATGAGGAAATTTTATCTGCCCAGGATTGCCAACTGTAGGAAGGTACCTCCTGACTATGGTTGCCCCCAACTTTTTGCCCTGTGTTTTAGCTGGTTTTTGACATAGTCGACCTGGGGCCCTGCCAATCAGGACCCCAGGCCTACTGCTCTCTCTGTAAAATGGACAACATGTACCCTAGGTGCATTTACCAATTGGTACTGGGCCACTTATCAGACCCTGTAACTCAGGGCATAGGTGTACCCAGGGCCTACCAGGGGCTGAAGCATGTATTATGCCACCCCTGGCTGGCCTCCTAAATTTGACACAACTGGCTGCATGACAGCTGGGGCAAAGTCGTGTAAACACCCTTTGCTATAGATATAGTATACCTATATCTAACCCTAAAATGGACACACAGATTCCTATCAGTCACTCCTACGGCAGGCCTTAACAATCCTGAAGGCAGAGTGCTTGGAATCGTGTGAGATGATGCTCTGGCATGAGCTGAGCCTGTCTGCAGCTTGCGGAACCAAGTCCTAATAGCTGTTCCATGATATTGCATACCATATACTCTTAAGTGCATTATAATCCTCGCGGTTAAATGCTAACTTTGGTATTGCTTTATCAAAACATGTCGAGTAAGGTGTCATACGAATTGGAATACTAACCCCTCGCCAATTCTGGCGACGGGGTTAGCATTCCACCCTTCTAGAGGGACACGACATGTATGTAACTGTGAACCCCGGTTAAAGTTAAACGAAGCCTCAACTCCACAAAATGGATGCTGCCACCCCAGACACGAGTCCGACCCCCTGCAGCTGGGAGTCCTTCCAGTGAGGGGGAGCCTGGACAAAGGGTTTCCTGTCAGGGGCGGTGCTAGCACCGTCCCAGACATGGTTTTGTGTATCCTGGGTAGGCAGGGCTTTACAGGAAGGTGACTGCTGAGTGGCACCCCGGTGGTCACTACGCATAGGCCGGTCTGAACCAGTTCCAGGGGCACACCAGCCCCTGGCCTGGGGAAAGTCCGGCATGGCAGAGGGGTGTAACCACCCCCCTCCTAGTCCCACCCATAGGCAGGACCTAGTCACCGGGTCAGCCCCCTTTTTTTAGTATAAAGATAGGAGCGGGCCCCCTGTTCAAATTAGATCATCTTTGGAATCAAGACACGACTTTCTGCGAAAGGCATCAAGATTTCCTTCTTCAAGATTCTCCCTTGTGGCTAAGGAGTAGTCACCCTGCATCCGCAGGCACCATCCTAAGAACACTGCGGTCTGCTGCAAGTCCTTCTTCACGAATCCGACGATCCAGCTCGACGAGACCCGGCTTCCCTGGGACCTCTGACCTCTACTCACCTCTACAGCAAAGCTGAGAACTGTGAGTGCGACGAGACCTCGAGGGACCGACGATCGCCAAGACTGCACGACTTCTTTGCAACAAGCCCACCGTGTGCTCCACTGGTGAGTGCTTTGGGGTCCGAGAAGCCCAAACCCTGAGCAGCTCCAGCACCGAAGATCAGCCCTCCAGCATCTCCACGATCTGCGTGGGGCCCTTCTGCTTTTGCGTGCTCACCGCGCTGTGTGGCTACTAGCCGGCTGGCTTGTGGCCTTCTTCACGATGCCCGACGACATCACTGCTGCTGGTCTGGTAGCACCAGACTGGCCCTTGCTTCCTTCTTCAAGAAAGGCACCCCGGACCCTCCTGGTCCACTCCAGACGCCATTTTGAGTCCACCGCGTGGGCTTGAATTTGCCAAGGCTTTGTTGCCCAATCCTGGGTCCAGCGACGCCGACAGCTTCAATCTTCGTGGGACAGCTCGCTCCTCCATCCTGGTCGCCGACAACACCTCCTGGTCCGTGAGATCTGCGAGCACAGCGTCACCCACTCACCTAGTCGAGGTGACTACCATCCGGTGCCCTCCTGGTGCCCTCCTGGTGCCACCTGACTACTGGCTAGTAGTCTCGAACTTGGTCCCCTCTGCTTTCAGGTGTCATCTTCCTTCGATCCAGGCTTGGATCCATCAAACTTTCTTCACTGGTCGCCTGCCAGCAACTTCTTTCTTCCAGGCTCCTGGTCCGTCTACGAGGATTCCCGACGTCTTTTGAGACCTATGCAGCTGCAGCCCCTGGGCTAGGTAACTTCGGCATTTCGGTGCCCCAGCATAGCCTCACTATCCAAGGGTCAGGATCCACTTTAGTTTTCCTCCTACCAGGTCGGGTTCGCCCGAGAACACTAACTTTGTCATTACTAGCTACCATAGACTTTGTCCCGCATCACGCGTGAGAGTGCACACTCTGCACCCGAGTCTCCTAGGCCTCCTATAAGTAATCTGAAGGTTCTATAGTCAAGTCCTAGCGATTCCTAAGCCTATTAGTACTGTACTTACCTGCTAGTAATTTCGCATTCCACTTTCAGAGTATATGGTTTTCCGTGCCCCTCGGGCATTTGTATATACTGTGCTAACTTAAGCATTTTCGTAAGAGTTTTGTTTTGTGCTTAGTACCCTGTCCTCATAAAGAGTACAGGGCTGTTGTGATTCTTAATAAATATCTTGTTTATTTTCATAACACTTGTGTGGTGTCCTTTCACTTGGTGTTCAAGGGGTATATGTGTGGTAATCAGCTGGCTTAACACGCCCTCTCGAGTCTTTAGCCTTAGACTGCTCGTATCCACGCTACTAGGATAGCTGGTCTATAAGGTTGACTTACAACCAATCATCAATAAGGGTTGCTGGACTGATACATAGTGTTCACTAGAATAGTGAGCACTGCATATTCTCACATTGTTGGCAGCGGTGGGATTTGAGCTTGCTGTTGTTTTACCACACGTATCCTAAGAATATCTTGTTGAAAGAACACATAAGTACTTCAGGTACATATAACTTAGCTTAGAATACTCTGAGTTCTACTGAACCAGCTGTTGCAGCTCCTCAAGGCTTAGCACACCTTGGCTGCAGCTCTTAGCAAGGGATCAGTAGGAAAACACATAGTGTAGGTAGGTGCATCACTTACACCACACTAGAAACAGTATGTCAGACAAAGGAGGAAACTCTGAGTCTCCCCTTGTGTCAGTGGACCCTCCACAGGTCCCCACTTCCAGATATACTGTTCTTAGCTTCAGGGAGTTGAGACAGGTGTGTACCTCCAGGAAGATAAGACAGGGGTCTAACCCCACAACTTCCTTTCTGATTGGTCTCTTAGAGGCTTATGGTGCCAGTAGGGCTGGTAACCCAGACCCTTCTAATCCAGATGGGAGTATGCCCTCCTTACAGGGACCCTTTGATAGCCATGACCATCCCCTCCAGGAAGCAGATGATGCTGAGGATGAGGATGAGGATCAGTTGTCAGGGGATGAGGCAGATAAGGGACAGGTAGAAGTCAGCAGACTAACCAGGTCCAACTTAAGCAGACATGAGATTGGTACTGGGGGACCCCTGGGGCCACTCTCAGGTCAGCTTAACATTGGGAATGGACGAGTTAGGTCTCTATCAAGAGGCTCTAACAGATCCCTTCGAACCAATGGCTCTCACAACTCTTCTCACAGAGGGATGACTTCCCCTCAGAGGAGAGTGTATGAAGCTGAAGAAAGGGCAGTCAAACTGAGGATTGAAAGGGAAGAACTTGCCCTGGCCAAAGAGAGACTTGCCTTTGCTAGAGAGCAAGAATTATGTGGGCTACAGCCCACTGGTGGCAGCAATAAACCTAGCAATAGGGAAAGGAGTTTTGATACAAAGCACCTGAATAAGATAGTGCCCCCCTTTAAACAAGGGGATGACATCCACAAATGGATTACTGCTTTGGAGAGGGCCTGCACTGTGAAGGGTGTTCCCCAAAGTCAGTGGGCAGCTATCTTGTGGCTCTCCTTTGATGGTAAAGGTAGAGATAAGCTCCTCACTACTAGAGTGGAGGATGCTAGCAATTACCAAATCTTGAAAAATACACTGGTTGATGGGTTTGGTTTAACCACTGAGCAATACAGGTCGCTGTTCAGAGACACCCAGAAAACTCAGTCTCAAGATTGGTCTGACTTTGTTGATTGTGCCACTGAGGCTTTTGAAGGCTGGCTACTGGGTAGTAAGGTTACTGATTTTAAAGGATTGTACAATCTAATTATGAGGGAGCAAATCTTAAGTAATTGTCAGAACCAGTTATTACACCAGCACCTGGTAGACTCTGATCTGACCTCTCCACAAGAATTGGGTAAGAGGGCAGACAAATGGGTCAGAACCAGGGTCAGGCCTAAAAACCAGGGTGGTGACCAAAAGAAGGAATCAACCAAGCCTCAAGAGAAGGGTGGGGATAAATCCACAGAGAAGACTTCCCCAGGGCCCCAAAACTCCAACAAGGGTGGTGGGTCCCAGAACACTCCTTCAGAACAGAAGAAACCTTATTGCCATACCTGTAAACAGGTGGGCCATTACAAAAGTGATGCCAGTTGCCCTAAAAATGGCAATAAGGGAAATATGCCCCCAGGTAATACTCCTAAACCTCCTGTTACCACTAGTGGTAATCCCCCAGGTGGTGGGAGTGCCCCCAAGAATGTGGTGGGCATTACTTTGGGCAATCAGGAGGACTATGGCCTAGCCAGGTCCCCTGACCACACTCTTGTCTGTGAGACTGGCATGGGGTTTGCCAACTTCACTACTGGACCCCACATTTTGGGAAAGTATAGACAAGAGGTCATAGTGAATGGTCAGAAAGTTGAGGCATTCAGAGACACAGGGGCCAGCATCACCATGGTGATTGACCATCTGGTCCCCTCTGCTCAACTGACCCCTGGTTTTACTTATCAGGTGACAGACATTCATGGAGTGAAGAGAAGGCATCCCATGGCAGTAGTCAAGCTCAGCTGGGGTAATGTCACAGGGCCCATGAGAGTGGCAGTGGCAGATAACCTACCTGTAGATTGCTTACTGGGGAATGACCTGGAACTCTCAGCATGGGCTGAGGTGGAGCAAGAAACTCACTCCAGAATGATAGGCCTTTCCAGACAGGTTAGTGGGGCAGTAATAGCTACAGCCCCAGTCCAAGCACCATTCCTCCCTGAAAAGGTTGGAAGGGCAGTGGTAGCCACTGCCCAGGCTCAGACAGACTTTCCAGAACAGGATAGGAGGGCTGTGACAGTCACAGCCCAAACACAAACTGAGTGCCCTCCTGAAAAGGTTGGCAAGGTTGAAATGGTCTCAGCCTCTACTCAAACAGATAGTGAGGTTGTGAAGCCTGAAACAATGGATCACTCCACTCAAACAGAGAGCATTGAGGAGGAAGAAGAGTCTTCCCCCTCCCAGACACTAGGTGAGAGCCAGCCTCCTCAGGGAACTGACTCTACCCCTGTTGAAGGAACTGCCCCAGAGGTAGTCAGGCCTAGCCTGGCAGTGCCCCTGATGGCAGTGGACCCTTCCCAGGTGGGACCCAGTCTGGAGCAGGTAACCTGCACCTCTCTACCCTGCCTCAGTCAGCCCAGGGCTGAAGAGGTCAGGGAGGCCAGTGGTGGACCCCAAAGGGCCCCCTGTCCAAAAGAACCCCTTAATCAGCAGATTAGGATCACTGAAGCTGGTAAACCTAGCCAAGTGAAAATAAAACAGACTCCTGAGGGATCCCCCTTAAAAGTAATTAGGGACCTCCCACAGCTGGATACTGTTGGGCACAGCCAAACCTGGGGCCTAAAAACCCCAAACCTGACCTGTCCCTCCAGTAAGCCAAACAGAGGGACTCAGCCTCCAGCTTTAGGTAGCCAGAGGCTGACCCTGAGAGCTCAGTGCATCTCAGCTAAAGAAAGAAAGGCACACATGATGAATGGTGATTGGAGGAAGTTGAGCCCAAAAGTAGAGGAGCCTCACTTCAGTACTCCATCCCAGCATCAGCCTTCTTTTTTCCCAAGACACACCAAAGGCAGAGATTCCCTATGGTGGAGACCCTCAGATACCCTTAGGGTGAGGGGTTGCCTAGTGGACCATGACACAGGGGGAAACCAAGCCAGAGCTGGTCCTTCCTTATATGGCCACTTAGGTAATAGAGGCTTACCTGGACAAGAATAGCCTTATCTCCTTTCGTTTGGGGGGGGGGGGGGGGGGGGGTTGTGTAGGAAGGTACCTCCTGACTATGGTTGCCCCCAACTTTTTGCCCTGTGTTTTAGCTGATTTTTGACATAGTCGACCTGGGGCCCTGCCAATCAGGACCCCAGGCCTACTGCTCTCTCTGTAAAATGGACAACATGTACCCTAGGTGCATTTACCAATTGGTACTGGGCCACCTTATCAGACCCTGTAACTCAGGGCATAGGTGTACCCAGGGCCTACCAGGGGCTGAAGCATGTATTATGCCACCCCTGGGTGGCCTCATAAATTTGACACAACTGGCTGCATGAAAGCTGGGGCAAAGTCGTGTAAACACCCTTTGCTATAGATATAGTATACCTATATCTAACCCTAAAATGGACACACAGATTCCTATCAGTCACTCCTACGGCAGGCCTTAACAATCCTGAAGGCAGAGTGCTTGGAATCGAGTGAGATGGTGCTCTGGCATGAGCTGAGCCTGTCTGCAGCTTGCGGAACCAAGTCCTAATAGCTGTTCCATGATATCGCATACCATATACTCTTAAGTGCATTATAATCCTCGCGGTTAAATGCTAACTTTGGTATTGCTTTATCAAAACATGTCGAGTAAGGTGTCATACGAACTGGAATACTAACCCCTCGCCAATTCTGGCGACGGGGTTAGCATTCCACCCTTCTAGAGGGACACGACATGTATGTAACTGTGAACCCCGGTTAAAGTTAAACGAAGCCTCAGCTCCACAAAATGGATGCTGCCACCCCAGACACGAGTCCGACCCCCTGCAACTGGGAGTCCTTCCAGCGAGGGGGAGCCTGGACAAAGGGTTTCCTGTCAGGGGCGGTGCTAGCACCGTCCCAGACATGGTTTTGTGTATCCTGGGTAGGCAGGGCTTTACAGAAAGGTGACTGCTGAGTGGCACCCCGGTGCTCACTACGCATAGGCCGGTCTGAACCAGTTCCAGGGGCACACCAGCCCCTGGCCTGGGGAAAGTCCGGCATGGCAGAGGGGTGTAACCACCCCCCTCCTAGTCCCACCCATAGGCAGGACATAGTCACCGGGTCCGCCCCCTTTTTTAGTATAAAGATAGGAGCGGGCCCCCTGTTCAAATTAGATCATCTTTGGAATCAAGACACGACTTTCTGCGAAAGGCATCAAGATTTCCTTCTTCAAGATTCTCCCTTGTGGCTAAGGAGTAGTCTCCCTGCATCCGCAGGCACCATCCTAAGAACACTGTGGTCTGCTGCAAGTCCTTCTTCACGAATCCGACGACCCAGCTCGACGAGACCCGGCTTCCCTGGCACCTCTGACCTCTACTCACCTCTACAGCAAAGCTGAGAACTGTGAGTGCGACGAGACCTCGAGGGACCGACGATCGCCAAGACTGCACGACTTCTTTGCAACAAGCCCACCGTGTGCTCCACTGGTGAGTGCTTTGGGGTCCGAGAAGCCCTAACCCTGAGCAGCTCCAGCACCGAAGATCAGCCCTCCAGCATCTCCACGATCTGCGTGGGGCCCTTCTGCTTTTGCGTGCTCACTGCTCTGTGTGGCTACTAGCCGGCTGGCTTGTGGCCTTCTTCACGACGCCCGACGACATCACTGCTGCTGGTCTGGTTGCTCCAGACTGGCCCTTGCTTCCTTCTTCAAGAGAGGCACCCCGGACCCTCCTGGTCCACTCCAGACGCCATTTTGAGTCCACCGCGTGGGCTTGAATTTGCCAAGGCTTTGTTGCCCAATCCTGGGTCCAGCGACGCCGACAGCTTCAATCTTCATAGGACAGCTCGCTCCTCCATCCTGGTCGCCGACAACGCCTCCTGGTCCGTGAGATCTGCGAGCACAGCGTCACCCACTCACCTAGTCGAGGTGACTACCATCCGGTGCCCTCCTGGTGCCACCTGACTACTGGCTAGTAGTCTCGAACTTGGTCCCCTCTGCTTTCAGGTGTCATCTTCCTTCGATCTAGGCTTGGATCCATCGAACTTTCTTCACTGGTCGCCTGCCAGCAACTTCTTTCTTCCAGGCTCCTGGTCCGTCTACGAGGATTCCCGACGTCTTTTGAGACCTATGCAGCTGCAGCCCCTGGGCTAGGTAACTTCGGCATTTCGGTGCCCCAGCATAGCCTCACTATCCAAGGGTCAGGATCCACTTTCCTTTTCCTCCTACCAGGTCGGGTTCGCCCGAGAACACTAACTTTGTTATTACTAGCTACCATAGACTTTGTCCCGCGTCACGCGTGAGAGTGCACACTCTGCACCCGAGTCCCCTAGGCCTCCTATAAGTAATCCGAAGGTTCTATAGTCAAGTCCTAGCGATTCCTAAGCCTATTAGTACTGTACTTACCTGCTAGTAATTTCGCATTCCACTTTCAGAGTATATGGTTTTCCGTGCCCCTCGGGCATTTGTATATACTGTGCTAACTTAAGTATTTTCGTAAGAGTTTTGTTTTGTGCTTAGTACCCTGTCCTCATAAAGAGTACAGGGCTGTTGTGATTCTTAATAAATATCTTGTTTATTTTCATAACACTTGTGTGGTGTCCTTTCACTTGGTGTTCAAGGGGTATATGTGTGGTAAACAGCTGGATTAACACGCCCTCTCGAGTCTTTAGCCTTAGACTGCTCGTATCCACGCTACTAGGATAGCTGGTCTATAAGGTTGACTTACAACCAATCATCAATAAGGGTTGCTGGACTGATACATAGTGTTCACTAGAATAGTGAGCACTGAATATCAGGCCACCTTCTCACACCAACCTTATTTGCTGTTTCCCGTGGAGCCAGCCCTGGGCCTAGCCCTACTTGCAAACAGAAATTACAGGTAAGATAGGCGTTTGGTTGGAGGTAGTATAATGGAGCATTAGGAGGGACGAGAGATTTGATTGACGGTAGTACTACTAAAGTCCTAGGACTATTCAGGAAAATAAACTTACTGTTATGCTAAACCCCCACCCACCAGACTCAAAAGCAGTAAAAAACAGGTATGGTCAGATAAAGTTTCAAAAAGTATATTTTTATAGCCCTAACAAAAGAATGTCCCGCAAGACCCTCCCTAACCCCAACGATTGTCCTTCAAAAGTCCCCAAAAATCCCGACTCCCAGTTCCCACCCCCCAAAAGTCTCTAAAAAAGGGGCAAGGGACACTATGGCAGGGTGCTGTTGGAATTAGCAGCCAGCGCATCATGCTCCTTGCGGAGGGTGGCAAGTTCGAAGCGGAGGCCCTCCACCACGTTCTTATAGTTATGGACCTCCTGCTCCAGGTAGGACAGTCTGAGGGATAAGCGGCGCCGGTGTGCCTTGCAAATCCTGTGAGGGGCAGCTGCTTTCTTTGCTGCTGGGCGGTGGCGTTTGGCTTTGGTAGCCCGGCTCCGTACCGCTGGAGCACTGCGCTGGCTGGCAGCCCGCACGGAGGAGGATGCAGCTGTCCCAGTGGACGTTGTTGTTGTACCAGACTGCGTCTCCTCCTCCTCCAGGGCCACCAGCCGCCGATATTCAGCGACAGTGGCATCCAGCCTCCGTTGCCGGGCCATTCGAGCCAGCTCCTTCCTCCTTGATGGTGTCTTGGATTTGGAAGGAGCAACTACATGAAAAAAGAAAGACATAGTCTGTAACCAATGCTCCTTAAGATTAACACAAAATGATTGAGCAGAAAGTTGTCACAGTACAAGTAGCAAATTGAAAGCACAGTACATAACTATTGAGGACAGTATCTACGTAACCTCCGACTTCTTCATCCTTGCTGTAACATTAATGGGAGTTTAAGGAACAAATTCTACGAGCACTATGGACTTCTATTACAGTCGACTATGACAGTACACCACTCTTATTCTTCTTCTTCTCTCTTGTTTAGGAAAATTGGTACGTTATCTTATGCAAGCCGGCATAATGCCAGCGCAGTGAACTTGCACCCGAGAAAAACAGACGCACACCATGGTGAGTGAGACAGACTTGCGTTACTGTACCGGTCCAGTACATGCAGGTGGTGAAGCTCTTACTTTTCTATTACAGGTGGCACTGAGAATACTCTGTTAAAAGGGCTACTGCTTAATTAATTTAGCTTTCACCCTACAGTGCAAATGAGTATTAGAAAAGGAAAATGAAGAAGCTAAATTATCTGATTATCTATCACTTCACATGGGATGTATTTGATGACATATGGATGACTTTAGGTGCTTTGCTTATTATTGAGTGAACAGTGATACCCCCACACATGAATGACGTACTACTACTAAACTAAAGTTATTAAGGGAGGTAGGGAGTGTCCACCATAATAACCGGATATATGCTGTGCTTGCAGTTGCAATACAAACTACTGCTACTATTCATGGTAGTCTTTGGACAACGTTACAACTTCTTTTCCTTGCCTTTCCTACACTGGAACGGACGTGCGGGTGCGGTGTTACATGCTCTTCAAAGTAACACTTAGTTCATCCAGTGACCGTCTACTCTCTCTAGATACACATATGCTATCTAAGAGTCAGATAGTACCATGAATGATCCAGGCATCCATCCATTCAAAGTATATTGCACACATACAGTTTCTGTCTCACCCACCCAGGCTGTTCTCCTTCCACCCATCCTTGCTTCATCATTCACCCAGCCATGCACCATACCATTTTCTTACCTTCCCAGCCACCTCGGGGACCAAGCAAACACATATCATTCTTCTTTGCCAGTCATCATTACATTTCTCGTGCTTCCACACTTACTTACACCCTGCTTTCGCTTTTCGTTCATCCCATCCATCAAGTTCACCTCAGATCTGATTGGGATTCTTCTCGCCACAAACTTCACAGCTAAGTCGAAGTACATTTAGAGGAGGCTACTACCTGCTTTTTTTATAATACACCCGTGCAGAAAGCACACTCTGCAGTCTTCAATCTCAATGACTAAGGAATGTATAGCTTACCTCTGCCCGCCACCACCATGTGAACCCTCACAGGCATGTCCTTGTGCGGCACTTGCACCGCCTCCTCCCCAGAGTTGTCCTCCTCGTCCAATGCCACCACCACCTCCGCGCTGGCCCCGTCTCCAGATGTTCCACCTACAAAGTACATTTAATAATGTTAGAATACACCACTCACTACTATATAATATTTGGTCTAGGAGGAAGAAAGAAATGTGAAAAAAGTGTACAATTTAATAATTTATGACTGTGTACTCTAGAGTAAAAATGTCCCTTTTTCCAGGGAAGGCTGTTGTCTTGCTGCACTTTTTGGCACAACTGATGAATGTTTGCTTTTTACTTTTTAACACGCACCACTTTTTCTCCTAACAGGCAGAACCTTGACTTCTAAGAACACGAGCAGGATCAAGTTCAAACCAGGTGAGAGCTCGGCTCGACCACAAGAAATGTGTCCAATTAATCATCAGCACTAAGCACTTTTCCATTTTCAGTTACACGTTCACTTTTATGACAAACTTGAATTTAATAAACATGTTTACTTTTAATAAAGCTTTTAAACTTAAATAGACTCTGTGGTTTTTGGTCCTCCAGACTAGAGTGGATGAGCTAAAGGTTTTCGAATTTTTGCAAGCATGAGTCTGTGCCTCTGCCTTCGGTGACTTTGGGAGCTAAATGACTCTGCCACACTATCTAGTCAGTAAGGAGATTGGGGGTTCAACTACAAAGTCTGTTATCACTGAGGTATGTGGAAAGTCTAACAGTTACAGCACCTATTATAATTGATAAGCTAAGCAATGCATTATTTAGTGTCCATAGTTCTGTTTGTGCAGATTTGTCCCTGCAACAGTAGTAGAATGGATTGTCCTCCTATCCAAACCAAAAGTAAAGTAGTATCTTATTCTTTCTTGGTGGTGGTCGTTCACCTTTTTATTGTTGGCAATGGTCAAAGCATAAACATTTAGAATACTTGAAAAGACATTATGGACAATCCCAGAGGACTGCACTCAGTGCATAGAGCTATTGCTGACTAGAATGGGAGTCCAATGGAAATGCCAAATGTGCAATCTTAGTTAGCTACACAGACAGACTAATAAGAATAATCTAGTAATACCACACGGAGTCATAGTCGAGGCAGGATAAGAATTTAGATCCTGTCTACAAGAAGATCAAAGACGATTTAGAAAAAATCGAATGAGGAACGCTAGGAATAAATAAGTACTCTATATTAAAATTAAAACTTACTGGGGCCAGCAAAGGAGCCCTCGACTGCCCGGTCCTGGCCTGCATCGACAACAGCACCCTCCTCCTCCTCCTCCTGTGTCCTCCTCTTGCCCCTGGGGGAAGCTGATGTACAACATGAAAGAAAGAAAAACAGAAAACATGGATGATATTTCTCAACCAAATCAAACATTTCAAAAGAACTAACAAAGTAACAAAATATTTTTGCGAAATAGCAAATAGGGAACGACTCCACAGGATATATTATTGACCAATCTCATGTGGTCGACTACGTCATTACTTTAGTATTGCTTGATTTGTGGACCGTCGAATTGGAAACTACCCTATGTAACTCACTAAACAAAGTACTAAAAAGGTTTGCCTAGGATTGGCAGGCAGCAGTCCGCAGCACGCAAAGTGACAGCCAAAGTCCATCGTGACTAAAGTTTCCTACTACATGACTAAAGTTTCCTACTACATTAACCAGTCATTAAAATACTCAAACTATTAATCCACCACCACTATTTCTTCTTATCGCCATGTGTACAAAGGAAGGACTGGACTTGAGTCTGTAGGGGCTGATTTAGAAGGCCCTTGCGGCTCTTTTGCTCCATTGTTGCGTGACTTTTGTGACACAGCGACAGCACAAAAGAGGCGCAATGGTGCGGCGTATATTAACAACGTAACGCATATTGGAGATGCATCACGTTGTAAAGCCCTGCGCCAATAGGGGGCGTTCCGGCGCAAGGGAGGGCGTTCCTGCGCAGGAACGCATCCTAAAAGTGGCTGAGGGAAATTTACAAGATTTCAATCAGTCACTTTGAGGACAATGATGTGTGACTCAAACCCTGCGCCTGCTTGAAGCAGACGTACGGCTTGACGCAGCATTGGGGAGATAGGGCACCCCAGAGCATTGATGGAGCTGCACCATCGTTGCGACGCAACTCCAGCAATGCGCCGCCTTTACGGCACAGATGCGTAACGCTTTGGTGACGTTTTGGGCCCATGGCGCGCCGCATTGTAAATACGGCGCACCATGGGTGATGGTGGCGTGACGCACAATTACTGGCGCATCCCTGCAACTTTGCAGGGATGCGCCGGTAATTAAAAATCTGAATCTTAGTGTGTAGCATTACGCAGTTCTTTCAACTACACTCATACATAATTTCACAGGCCAATGAAATGAACACAAAATCTAAAACAAATAAGCATAGTAGCAACACTACTGAGAAGAAGGAGAGCAGTGTACCTGAAATGCACAGAAGATTTTGAAATAAAATTTACCTACAATGTAATGAGCAGCATTATTGCTCTTGGTAAAAAACAAAAATTTGCAATATAATAACACAGCAGGAGAAAACATAGTAGTAAAGACATAGCTACTACTACTCACCAAGCCCGGGGATCTCAAGGCCAAGGAGGTCGAGCAGATCTCACTCACGGGTCAGGACATCCGTCCAGCGGTGGGTGGCCTGGTTGTAGGTGCACCAGACCCGAGAGTGGTGGTAAATGGCCTGGCACACCTTCTCCCACCGCTTCCGGCGCTCCCGGGCCCCGTACCCGGCACTGATCTTGCCACCTCCCATGATGGTCCTGGGGAGGCGGCGCTGAACATAAAAAACGAGTTGGGCCACCTCCTCCGGGGTAAGGATCTCCCGTGGCATCACTAGCTCCCCCCTCAAACGCCCGCACGGGAGCCGGACACGGGGTGCGGGACCCTTCCCCTTCTCGGGATGCTTCCCGGCTCCCTTCACCATGGTCTGGGCGGAAAGGAATAAAGAAAATAGAATAGGGAAGAGAAGAAAAGAAAAGAGTTTACAAAAGTAGTTTAAAATTAACCAAAAGTAGCAGTAAACACAAAAATATAGGGCTAGAAAAATAGAGGGATAAATATTAAGTAAAATAGATCCAAAAAAACTTCTAACAAGCAAAGGATGGCAGAGATTGACAGAGGATACAAAGACCATGCCCAGAACCATAGCAATGAATGAGAAACAAGATGGCCGCGCCCGTTCACGACCGCGCGGGTAAGTTCGGGCGAGATTTTCCTTGCGAACATGCGTGAAACTGTACTGGCAAGCCGCGAACTTTGCGAGATTACACTTTGCGCCCGGAAACTGAAATACGTCAGGCAAACAAGATGGCTGCGCCCTTGAACGACCGCGAGGGTAACTTCGCGCCTTGCGCTACGAGCGGCTCGCAAAAACGCACAAAACCTTGCCTAGTAACACGCCGCAAAAAAAACAAATTGCATATTCGCACGAATTTGCGGCTTCCGAATCCGATCTCGCGTGTGTTCGCGCCCCGCGAACCCCGCAAAATTGCAGAAAAACAAGTTTTTCAAAACTGAAAGCACTCGGCAGGGGCAAGAGTTCAAACTCATCATTATTAACAATTCCCTGTAGTGCTTCCTGACTGGGGCCCCTCCAGAATTCAGTTGCTAGTTGCAACAATTGTATGACCCTGCTTTGACCCTCACAGCAGGCTCATACAATAGCTACAAGTAGGCCACAAAGGTCCTGGGGAAAAAAATGCACTGCAACAGAAAGCAAAATTACAGATAAGGAAGCAGGTGCCAGACTGGAATTTTAAAACAGTGACACATTAATAAACTAACCCCAAATTAATTCATCTCAGTTGAAGCCGGGCTGGTGTGCTTGCTTTCCCCCCCCATAATCTACAGTAATGATGAACCAGAGGGTGTCATTGATGTAACAGAGGGTTGCAGTGGTGAAACAGAGGGTGCTGGGAACCTGTGATGATGAACCAGACGTAGAAACAACATAATTCGCGACCGTTGCGCGCCGAAATGTAAGTTCGCAATTGCGAACTGGTACAAAACCCTCGCGAACTGGCAGAAATCCTTGCGAACACAAAAAAAATCTGCAAATTCGCAAGAATTCGCGGATTTTGCGGATTGCGAGTTCGCAAATCCGCAAAATTCGCGAACGCGAGATTCGCAAAATTCGCCCATATTTACCCACGCCGTTTTTCGGAGCAGCATTGTAGGATACCAAAACCAATGCGGCAACTTACTGGACATCACCTGGGTGCCGTCCAGATCTCAGCGCGTTCTGCTGCCTTGGGACTATTCGCACAACAGACCACTACTGACGAGGCACAGTGCAGCAAAAGCGGGCGGAAAACAGCAGAATGGCAAGTGAAACGCTAAAGCAGACGAGCCTCCACCTAGGAAAGCCCGTTCACGCCGCCACCCCCCCCCCCCCCGGGCGCCCCACGCCGTTTTTCGGAGCAGCATTGTAGGATACCAAAACCAGTGCGGCACCCAGGTGACTTCACCTGGGTGCCGTCCAGAACTCAGCACGTTGTGCTGCCTTGGGACTATTCGCACAACAGACCGCTACTGACCATTGTTGCTTCTGTTTTAATTAAAAAAAAATTAAGGTGTTTACTGTTTTTGTTGCGATGTATATATTTATAAGTTATTAAAGTGTTATAATCCTACTACTTTAGGATTATAACACTTTAATAACTTAACTTAACCAGGTGGAGGCTCGTCTGCTGTAGTGGGGCGCCCCTTTAGCGTTTCACTTGCCATTCTGCGGTTTTCCGCCCGCTTTTGCTGCACTGTGCCTCGTCAGTAGCGGTCTGTTGTGCGAATAGTCCCAAGGTAGCAGAACGCGCTGAGTTCTGGACGGCACCCAGGTGAAGTCACCTGGGTGCCGCACTGGTTTTGGTATCCTACAATGCTAATCCGAAAAATGGCGTGGGGCGCACTGGGGGGAAGGGGGAGGCGGCGTGAATGGGCCTCCCCAGGTGGAGGCTCGTCTGCTGTAGTGGGGCGCCCCTTTACCGTTTCAGTTGCCATTCCGCCTGCTTTTGCTACACTGTGCCTCATCCGCCATTCAGCTGTTTACCGCCCGCTCTTGCGGCTACAGCGTCTCGCTCACCATGTAGTTGAGTTGCTCCCACTCTTGCGGTGCAGCGATAGGCGGCTGCCACAGGACTCTTAAAATGGCGGCCGGCTCTTCGGATTTTGGCCTGGTCAACTAAAATGGCCCTGGGACACCTTGGAACTCGGACGCTTGTCTGCACCCAATTCTAAAACAGTAAATGCTTGGATAACAATCAATCAAATGTAGAGGGAAGCAGGCACGACGGGTTACAACGGGGGCAAAGGCTTACGTTACCTACCCTTCACTATCTGCAAAGAGAGAATACTCCTAAAAGAAAAGAGGAGGGGGGGGCAGCGTTCAAAGCACATCAGCGTGCATAAATACGAAAATGTTTTTACCTACCACGTACTTGACATTTTACAGCTTTTCATATTTGCTATTAAAAAAACATTGAAAATCACTGAAAAAACCATAGGTTATAGACCATATATAGTTAGGAATTAGCATATACAAAACCTTAATTTACTCGCACAAAACCATAGAAATTCGCATATATAGTTAGTTGCAATAACTATATATCGCGCACCCGTAATCCACTGCTGATGATGTCACATATTACATCATTCATGACATGGTCAGTGACATCACTGATGACATCACTGATGACATCACTGATGACATCTCATTTGACATTACTGATCACATCACTGATAGTATCATTCATGTGATAATACGATGAACCTCTTCAGACTCTAATATAACCTTAGATACAATCAGTTTAAACAGACACTCACAGATTGTCACTCATCCATGGAGTTACTCACACATCTAGTCAGTCATGAAAAGAATCAATCACTCCTCCATTTCCTCAACTATACAGTTATACACACCTTACTAATTCAAACATATTCTAACACATATTTACTCTCTTATACAATCTCTGATACAAGTTCACAATGATTCATTCAGCCACTCTCACATTCACTGGCTCTTATGCTCAGTTATTTATATATGTCAACTCTCACATGTACTGTGTTTTACATATGTACTTACTTTGACATGTAGCACTGAGATATCCATTCACTCACCAATTCACACATGCACACAGTCAACTGCCCATACAGCTGTTTCTACATGCACGTTTGAACCCATACATCTCGTGAATCAACTGCTCACACATCTATGCACAGAGTCATACACCTCCCAACCAACCACACCCATACTCTGTCTCCCATACAAATACTTGGGCAACCAATCAATAACCCATATAGTTACTCATATAGCTACTGATTAACACATGCAGCAGTTTACAGAACAACAGACATAATGATGCACAAATTAAGACAGTTTAGTCACTAACCCATGCACTCAGTGAGACACATTTAATCACTCTCTCATACAGTCAGTCATGCACCTACTAAATCCTTCATCCAGACACTTATACATCCACTCATTCTTCAATATGTAAGACATATTTTAACTTTACAGAAACATACAGTCACTGGATGTTGTTATTAGTGATGTCATCAGTGATGTCACTGACCATGTCATGAATGATGTAATATGTGACATCATCAGCAGTGGATTGCGGGTGCGCGATATATAGTTATTGCAACTAACTATATATGCAAATTTCTATGGTTTTGTGCGAGTAAATTAAGGTTTTGTGAATGCTAATTCCTAACTATATATGGTCTATAACCTATGTTTTTTTCAGTGAATATATATGTATATATTCACTGAAAAAACATAGGTTTCAGGTCATATATAGTTAGGAATTTGCATTTAAAAAACCTTCCAAATTCACTGAATAAACCATAGGTTTCAGGTCATTTATAGTTAGGAATTAGCATTTAAAAAACCATTGAAATTGCTCCTATATAGTTAGTTATACTAACTATATATCGCGCACCCACAATCTACTGCTGATGATGTCACACATTACATCATTCATGACATGGTCAGTGACATCACTGATGATATCACTGATGACATCTCAAATGACATCACTGATGACATCACTGATGACATCATCCAGTGACTGTGTGTTTCTGTAAAGTTTAAATATGTTTTACATATTGAAGAATGAGTGGATGTATAAGTGTCTGGATGAAAGATTTAGTAGGTACATGACTGAATATATGAGTGAGTGATTAAATGTGTCTTACTGAATATATGGGTTAGTGACTAAACTGTCTGAATGAGTGCATCTGGTATCTGTTGTTGTGTAAGCTACTGCATGTGTTGATCACAAGCTATATGAGTGGCTATATGTGTTATTGAGTGGTTGCCCGAGTATTTGTATGGGAGACTGAGTGTGTGTGTGGGTAGCTGGCATACATAAATGACAATACATAAGAGCTACTGATTGTGCGAGTGGCTGTATGGATCATTGTGTACTTCTATCAGTAATTGTATAACAAAGTAAGTATGTGTTTGTATATGTATGAATAAGTAAGGTGTTTTGTGTATAACTGTATAGTTGAGGAAATGAAACTGTGATTGATTCTTTGCATGACTGACTAGATGTGTGAGTAACTCCATGGATGAGTGGCAGAGTGTGAGTGTCTGTATAGGTGTTTGTGTGCAGATGATAGTGTTGTATTGAATAGTGACTGTATGTATGAGTGATTCTATGGGTAAATGATTGGATGTGTCTATAGACCTAACAATCAGTGTGTACGTATGTAGTAACTGGTATTAGTGCGTCAATGGTTTCAAGAATGGTCGTCTGTGTTTAACACTGGGTGTATCAAAGGTTATATTAGAGTGTGAAGAGGTGCATCGTATTATTACATGAATGATATCATCAGTGATGTGATCAGTGATGTTAATTGAGATGTCATCAGTGATGTCATTTCAGATGTCATCAGTGATGTCATCAGTGATGTCACTGACCATGTCATGAATGATGTAATATGTGACATCATCAGCAGTGAATTGCGGGTGCGCGAAATATAGTCAGTACAACTAACTATATAGGAGCAATTTCAATGGTTTTTTAAATGCTAATTTGTAACTATATATGACCTGAAACCTATGTTTTTTTCAGTCAATTTGCAAGGTTTTTTAAATGCTAGTTTCTAACTATATATGACCTGAAACCTATGTTTTTTTTGGTGAATTTGCAAGGTTTTTTAAATGCTAATACCTAACTATATATGACCTGAAACCTATGTTTTTTATTGTAAATTTGCAAGTTTTTTTAATTCTAATACGTAACTATGTAAGGCTTGAAACCTATGGTTCTTTCAGTGAATATATATATTTAATATAATATATATATAATTTTTATTTTCATTTTTTTTTTATATGATTACAGGGTCCGCGCACAGTGAACGCTCTGAGCTCTTACCCCGAGAAATTTTTTTAAGTTTCTAAAACATAATATCTACGTTTTCAGAGTAGATTTTAAAGGTAGACAATACCTGCTTTAATGTAGAAAATGTTTTTTTAAACTTTTACCAAAAGTATATTACTTTTTGAAGTAGTAACAAATCTCGCGAGGGTAGGTCACACGTGCACTCAACGTAAGAGCTCCGTCCGCGCACCATAAAAGCTTCCAGCTCTTACCCCCAAAAAGTTTTATAAACTTTAAATTGTTGTATCTACGTTTTCATTGCACAATGTAAAGGTACACATTATCTGGGATAATAAAGAACATGTTAATGTAAACTTTTAAAGAGCATATGTCATTTTATTTAAGCAATTATAAATCTCGCGATGGTGCGTACTACGTAAACGCATCATAAGATGACGTTAGCGCTCCGTAAATAGACTGTAAACGCAACGTAAGCTTACGTAAGCGCTCCATAAACGCAATGCAAGCTCTCCGTAAGCTTATGTCCAACCATGTGACCTCAAAACAAAAGATTTAATTGGTTTATGATACTTCCTACTCCAATTGTTGAAAGACCACTCCCATGTTCATCATTCTTCTTTGGCTTTTGAGGAAGAAACACCTTTTTTCATCAGCACTTTGCTCCTGAAAAATCTATTGAAATGTCTGAACAGCAGGAACCTGAGCATTCAGAACATGGGGAACCTGAGCATTCAGAACATGAGGAATCTGAGAATTCTGAACATGAGGAACCTGAGTTTGTTCCTGAAACCCCTATATCACCTAAAGAGTCCATAATTTGGAATTTTTTTTAAAGTCCCAGAAGGACAGAAAAAGGTAAATGCACCTTTTGTCACATGCAAAATCTGTGACACAGAACTTTCCAGAGGGGATCCACAGAAGAAGTACAGCTTTGGAACTTTTAGCATGGAACGCCATGTCAAGAATATACACCCAAACAATTGGAGTAAAGCTGTAATGAAAAGATCATCAAAGGAGCAGGGCTCTGCTCCCAGCACTTCTTCTCAATCAGCAGCAACACCAATGCAAGCATCAACTAATAGCCTTTGGACAAGAGTCCATTCAAGTTATCCTGCAAAAAAACAGTAAGCACAGGTGCACCCCATAATTTTTTTCTTTATTTTTCATAGTTTGTTCTGGTTGAACAATAATCTGCCTTAAAAAGTTTATGTTTTTACATCGTTTTTCAAGCAAAACAAAAACAAACAAAAAACAGTTCTTTTTAGAACTACCTCTACTTGTTAAAGAAAGAAATAAATTTCTATGTTTGTATGTAAAAGTTTGTCATAGTGAATTTCAAAGTGCAAAACTATAAGGATGTGGTACAGCATAAACCTATAAGGTGTTTACCTATAGTATACTGTACTACTTCCAAAGCACTGAAATGTAACATATGTATATACATATGTTACAACTCAATGGGCCAGTTGTATGTAATCTCGATTTACCTACTCATAAATACCGAGGGCCAGATGTAGGTAATCCCAGAATACCACTTCTTAAATACCGAATGATACTGATTTGGTATTTAAGAACTGGCAATGGGGATGTAGGTATTTTTACTGAATTAATTGCCGATTCAGTTGAATTCGGTAATTACCGATTTGGTAATTACCGAATCTGTATTTGCCATTGATTCCTATGGGCCTTGAAGCCATAGGAATCAATGGCAAATACCGATTTGGTAATTACCGAATGGGTAAATACCGAATCCTGCCAGTGGGAACAGAGTGTCACTTTGACACCCTGTAGCACCCCTGTTTTTGGCTTCTGTGCAATGTGACATACATACATGCCCTTAGGGCATGTATTTGTGCCACATGGCACAGGTGTACATGCACAGATGTGCATGTACACAGGAATTCCTTATTTACCACCCAATTGCTGTTACCGACCGGTAAATGTCCACCTACATCGGGCCCCAAATCATACCACTTCAATATTTAAGAGTAGGTAAACAGGATGTATGCAATTTCTCTTTTGAAATTACCGAATCTGTATAATTCAGTCATTTTACCTAATCAGTATTTACTGATTCGGTAATTGCCATTGATTCCTATGGGCCTTGAGGCCGTATAATATTCGGTGGTAACAAACAAATATTTAAGGGCCTGTGGCACTGTTTTCAAAACAAAGAAGTGTAAACAAAAGTGAACACAAAAGGGAAGAGGTGTGAGAAACAGAGAGAAGCAAGTGCACTGGAGGAAGTGGAGTGCCAGTAAATGAAGGTTCACTAACAGGTAAGAAATGGATAACAGAGTGAAGGTAGGAGAATAAGATCAAACCTAACAAAATAAAGAAAGAGGGAAACTGACTGAGGTAAAGAGTAAGCCTGGGCGTAGTTCGCGTAGCCGCACTCCGCGAGCTTCGCGAAGATGCACTTGCACTCCACGAACTACGCATAGCTCCGCGAGCATGCGTAGTAGCTTGCTTGACCCGTTCGCAAGCCATTTTTCGTCTTCGGGAGCGCCGTGGAACTCTGGAACCTGCTCGACACCACATCTCCAGACGTCGCCTTCCTCACGGAAACATGGATGAACGCCTCCTCAGCGCCCGACATCGCCGTCGCCATCCCGGACGGATACAAGATCACCCGGAGAGACCGCGTCAACGAGACAGGAGGAGGCATCGCCATCGTCCACAAGAACACCATCCGCATCACGACCAACTCAGACGACACCCTCACAGCCGCTTAACATCTTCACTTTCAGATACACACCGACCCCAAGACCACACTCAGAGGCACCCTCATCTACAGACCCCCAGGACCTCGCACACAATTCAGCGGAGACATCGCAGACTTCATCAGCCCGCACGCCCTCGCCTCCGCTGACTACATCCTCCTAGGGGACCTCAACTTCCACCTGGAGAACAACAACAACAACACCACCACCACCCTGCTGGACAACCTCGCCAACCTCGGACTCATGCAACTGGTGAACACCCCCACCCACTACGCCGGACACACGCTTGACCCAGTCTTCTCCTCCAGCAAGTACATCTCCTTCAGCCACTCCACCGGGCTCCACTGGACAGACCACAGCTGCGTCCACTTCAGCTTCAGAAAGACCACGATTCACCACCACCTGCAACAGGTTCCCCGCAGGAACTGGAACAAGATCACCACCGACCAGCTCACCACTTCACTGAGCCAGGACCCGCCCGCCAGCTCAACGGACCCCAACCAAGCAGCCAACAACCTCACACAGTGGATCACCAATTGCGCTCGCCCAACCAGCCTCGACCACTCGCAGTCCGGCTTCCGCACCAACCACAGCACCGAGACCGCCCTCATCGCAGCCACTGACGACATCCGAGCCCTGCTCGACAACTGGGAAACAGCGGCCTGAGGTTCCGTGACGATTTGAACCCGTGTTTTCAATATTGTCGGAAATACATAATATTGGTATCAGCGAACCGCAAATGATCCATTTAACATATCCTGGTGTTTTCGCTACGCTACGAGCAAGAGTACTCCTGTAACCAACACATTTCTGATCTACCCATGGCATCCATCTTAGATCATGGCAGCCATTTTGTGTTTCTTGCCCTCACATACGCAATAACCTCTGATCACTTCATTTCGATTAAGGACACGTAGCCTTAGCCGGAGATTCACCTCTCTAGTGACACGTGCACCTTAGACCAGAACACGCTGTAGCTGCATGACTCAACAAAGGCTGCCTCCTCTGCCCGAGGCCAGCCCTGCTGAACTGGTTCTCGTGTCCGTTGGCCTGATCACGATTAGGCGGCCGAAGCTGGTAGCCTTGCCCATTTACAACCCACAAACATCTCTTATCCTGCTTTTCTATCTTCTGCACCTGGCTCTGCTCCTTTCCTTCTGGGCCTTTATTAGGGGGAGGTAACGAAATTTACGATGAGGCGGTCCGGGTCCTGAATGAAAAGTTGACATGAGATTATGATGGAAAAGTGGGAACCTCTCATTCGTAATGTTGTGTCATCAGATATTGTCGACGATTCCTGTGCAACGCCAAATATTTATTGTTTAGGACACAAAGGTTTGGGAATGTACTACATGTGAAGAATTTGCCCGAAGCCCAATTTTCAGTATATAAGGAGCAACCCTCTTTGTACAAATGGAACAGGCTCCTGGATACTGCCCATGCGTAGTTTCTGTGACTTCTGTGTCCCTGCAGTAATAAACCTTTGGTCTTTGACGCCACCATCGAGAAGCCCGTGTTTCTGTTTATTTGTGCACCAAGACAGGTGGAACTCCGGGGTCTTCGGGTGTTGTTCCCTGACACCTCTGGACGGAACCAAAAAGTCCAGAACTCCAATTGGCGCCCAACGTGGGGCAACGTCATTCGGTACCGGTCCAAAAGCCTGAAGAGTTCGAGAAGCTTCGTGTGAATGGGATTGTGCTGATTTTGCAGTGTTTTTCGATTTTTGGGGGTGTTCATGGGGAGGGACAGGCCATGTGGCTGGTGGCCATTTTGAGTGCTGCTACAGGCACTGGCCATGTGCTGGGAGAGGCAAGTGGCCATTTTGAATGCAGGCTTTGTTGCTAGGCCTGCACCCATTTTGCCTACTTTTCAACCTTTATGCCCAGGGGTAGTGAGTCTTGCATGGGCCTAGTCTTTCTGTGGGTTGTCTTGAATTTAAACATCATGGAGGGCATGGATGGATTGGGATTGTGCTGATTTTTCAGTGATTTTCGTTTTTTGGGGCTGTACTTGTGGCCTTTTCACCAGGGGTATTTGAGTCTAGCATGGGCCTAGTCTTTCTGTGGGCTGTCTTGAATTTAAACATCATGGAGGGCATGGATGGATTGGGATTATGCTGATTTTTCAGTGATTTTCGTTTTTTGGGGCTGTACTTGTGGCCTTTTCACCAGGGGTATTTGAGTCTAGCATGGGCCTAGTCTTTCTTTGGGCTGTCTTGAACTTAAACATCATGGAGGCCATGGATCAATCAATCAATCAATCATAGACATTTATAGAGCGCTCCACTTACCCGGAGGGTCTCAAGGTGCTAGGGGGGGGGGGGGGGGTGCTGCTACTGCCCGAACAGCCGGGTCTTGAGCTTCTTCCTGAAGGCGAGGTGGTCTTGGGTCAGGCGCAGGTCGGTCGGGAGGGAGTTCCAGGTCTTGGCGGCCAGGTAGGAGAAGGACCTTCCTCCTGTTGTCGTTCTTCGGATGCGGGGGACGGCGGCGAGGGCGTGACTGGCTGATCGGAGGTGTCGTTTGGGAGCGTAGAAGTTGATGCGGTTGTTGAGGTAGCTCGGGCCTTGATCGTGTAGGGCTTTGTGTGCGTGGGTGAAGAGACGGAAGGTGATTCTCTTGTTGACCGGGAGCCAGTGCAGGTCTCTTAGGTGTCCGGAGATGTGGCTGTGTCGTGGGATGTCGAGGATGAGTCTGGCTGAGGCGTTCTGGATCCGTTGGAGTCTCTTCTGGAGCTTGGTGGTGGTTCCGGCGTAGAGGGCGTTGCCGTAGTCCAGTCGGCTGGTGACGAGGGCCTGGGTGACAGTCTTCCTGGTCTCGGTGGGGATCCACCGGAAGATTTTCCGTAGCATGCGCAGGATGTTGAAGCACGACGAGGAGACTGCGTTGACTTGCTTGGTCATGGAGAGGGAGGAGTCCAGGATGAAGCCCAGGTTGCGTGTGTGGTCTGTCGGTTTGGGTGCAGTTCCCAGGGCGGGGGGCCACCAGGAGTCGTCCCAGGCGGAGGGCGAGGATCCCAGGATGAGGACTTCCGTCTTGTCCGAGTTCAGCTTCAGGCGGCTGGTTGACATCCACTCGGCTACTTCTTTCATTCCTTCGTGAAGGTTGGCTCTGGCGGCGGCAGGGTCGTTGGTAAGGGAGAGGATCAGCTGGGTATCGTCGGCGTAGGAGATGATGTTCAGGTTGTGTTGGCGTGCGATGGCCGCGAGGGGGCTCATGTAGACGTTGAAGAGGGTTGGGCTCAGCGAGGATCCTTGGGGTACGCCGCAGATGACTTCGGTGGCCTTTGATTTGTACGGTGGTAGTCGGACTCTCTGGGTTCTTCCGTCGAGGAAGGAGATGATCCATTCCAGTGCCTTCTCCTGGATTCCGACGTTTTAGAGGCGCTGCACTAGGGTGTGGTGGCAGACGGTGTCGAAGGCCGCGGAGAGGTCTAGGAGGATGAGGGCCGCTGTTTCTCCGTTATCCATCAGGGTTCGGATGTCATCGGTGGCAGCGATGAGGGCGGTCTCGGTGCTGTGGTTGGCTCGGAAGCCCAACTGTGAGGGGTCGAGGGATCCGTTTGTCTCGAGGAAGGCGGCCAGTTGCTTGTTGACGGTCTTCTCGATGACTTGAGTTCGGTGGGGTCCGCTGTTGGTTTCTTGAGTAGAGCGCTGAGTTCGGCGTGCTTCCAGCTCTCAGGGAAGGTGGCGGTGTCGAATGAGGTGTTGATGATGTCCCGCAGGTGGGGTGCGATGACAGCGTCGGCCTTGTTGAAGACGTGGTGAGGGCAGGGGTCGGTCGGAGATCCGGAGTGGATGGAGTTCATCATGCGGACGGTGTTTTCGGTGCTGATAGGAGTCCAGGCGCGGAGGGTGGTGGTGGGGGGCGGTGGTTCGGTTGAGTCGGACGTGGCGTTCGTCGGTTGGGTGTTGAAGCTGTTGTGTATGTCCGCGATCTTGTTGTGGAAGTAGGAGGCGAGGGAGTTGCAGAGTTCTTGCGATGGGGTGATGTCGTTGTTTCCGGCGTTGGGGTTGGAGAGCTCTTTCACGATGTTGAAGAGTTCCTTGCAGTTGTGTGCGTTGTTGTCCAGTCGGTCCTTGAATGCAGTTTTCTTGGTGTCACGGATCAGCTGGTGGTGCTTCCGGGTGGCAAGCTTGAGGGTGGTCATGTTGTCCGGTGTTGGCTCCCTTCTCCAGGCTTTCTCGAGGGCTCTGCAGTTCTTCTTGGAGCTCTTGAGTTCGTCGGTGAACCATGGGGCCTTCTTGCTGCCGGGTCTGCAGGGCGGGTCTTCAGTGGGGCAAGTTCGTCCGCGCAGTTGCTGATCCACTTCGTGAGGTTGTCGGCGGCCTGGCTGGGGTTCGCTGAGCTGGCGGGAGGGTGCTGGCTCAGGGAAGGGGCGAGCTGGTCGACTGTGATCTTGCTCCAGTTTCTGCGGGCGACCTGTTGCTGGTGGTGGTGGATCGTCGTTCTTCTGAAGGTGAAGTGGACGCAGCTGTGGTCCGTCCAATGGAGTCCTGTGGCGTGGCTGAAGGTGATGTCTTTGCTGGATGAGAAGACGGCGTCAAGTGTGTGTCCGGCGAGGTGGGTGGGGGTGGTCACCAGCTGCTTGAGTCCGAGGTTGGCGAGGTTGTCGAGCAGGGCGGTGGTGTTGCGGTCGTTGTTGTTCTCCAGGTGGAAGTTGAGGTCCCCCAGGAGGATGTAGTCAGCGGAGGGGAGGGCATGCGGGCTGACGAAGTCGGCGATGTCCTCGCTGAATTGTGTGCGTGGTCCCGGGGGTCGGTAGATCAGGGTGCCTCTGAGGGTGGTCTTCGGGTCGGTGTGGATCTGAAAGTTTAGGTGTTCGGCGGTAGTCAGGATGTCGTCGGTGTAGGTCGTGATGCGGATGGTGTCCCTGTGGATGATGGCGATGCCTCCTCCCATCTGGTTGGCGGTGCGGTCCCTCCGGGTGATCTTGTAGCCCTCTGGGATGGTGATGGCGGTGTCGGGCGCTGCAGAGGCGTTCATCCAGGTCTCCGTGAGGAAGGCAACGTCAGGAGCTGTGGTGTCAATGAGGTTCCAGAGTTCGATGTCTTGTCTGTGGACTGAGCGGGTGTTGAGCAGGATGCACTTGAGGTGGTTGCTGCTGGTGTTCGTCTTGGCGGGTGCTGGTGCGAGGCAGGTCCGGATGCAGGTGAACTTGCAGGCGGTGCAGCAGAAGGGTCCGTGGGAGCGCCTCGGGGTGGCACTGTAGCATCCCAGGACTCGTCCGTCGTTGAGTGCGATGAGGATGGTGGCGTCGTACGTCCGGCGGGTGGGCTGGGATCTGCGGGGGCCAGGTGTCCTGGCACTGGGCGCGGTCCAGGCTCGGACGAGCGCAGACGGGCTTACCTTTGGCGCACCTTCGGCGCTCAGTCGGCGCTCCCGCTGCGCGCGTCCGCTGCGCGGTCGCTGAGGGGGCGTCATAAGAAGGGATCTGGGAGGGCGGGTCAGGCGGGAGGCGGGGAGCGCGTGGGCCTATCGGCAGGCGGGGGGGCGGGGTCGCGTCAAAAACCGGCGCGAAAATCCAGGCAGCCGGCCCTGTGGCGGCTGGGGCGCCGGGCTGGATCGGCGATCGAGGCGGGCGGCCCTGCGGCGGCTGGGGCGCCGGGATGGATTGGCAGGTAAGGCAGGCAGCAGGCGGGGAGCGAGGGGGCAACCAGGCCGAGGGCACAGTGGTCGCTGCAAGTCTGGGGTCAGGGTCCCCTTAAGAAGGGATCCGGGAGGGCGGGTCAGGCGGGAGGCGGGGAGCGCGTAGGCCTATCGGCAGGCGGGGGGGCGGGGTTGCATCAAAAACCGGCGCGAAAATCCAGGCGGCCGGCCCTGCGGCGGCTGGGGCGCCGGGCTGGATCGGCGATCGAGGCGGGCGGCCCTGCGGCGGCTGGGGCGCCGGGATGGATCGGCAGGCAGGCAGGCAGGCAGCAGGTAAGGCAGGCAGCAGGCGGGGAGCGAGGGGGCAACCAGGCTGAGGGCACAGTGGTCGCTGCAAGTCTGGGGTCGGGGTCCCCTTAAGAAGGGATCCGGGAGGGCGGGTCAGGTGGGAGGCGGGGAGTGCGTGGGCCTATCGGCAGGCGGGTGGGCAGGGGGGCGGGGTCGCGTCAAAAACCGGCACGAAAATCCAGGCGGCCGGCCCTGCGGCGGCTGGGGCACCGGGCTGGATCGGCGATCGAGGCGGGCGGCCCTGCGGCGGCTGGGGCGCCGGGATTGATCGGCAGGCAGGCAGGCAGGCAGCAGGTAAGGCAGGCAGCAGGCGGGGAGCGAGGGGGCAACCAGGCCGAGGGCACAGTGGTGGATGGATGGATGGATGGAATGGGATCGTGCTGATTTTTCAGTGATTTTCGTTTTTTGGGGCTGTACTTGTGGCCTTTTCACCAGGGGTATTTGAGTCTAGCATGGGCCTAGTCTTTCTGTGGGCTGTCTTGAACTTAAACATCATGGAGGGCATGGATGGAATGGGATTGTGCTGATTTTTCTGTTTTTTTTTCCGATTTTTTTTGTGGTGTATAACTAAACTGATGTTCCTCTGTCTTCCATTGTTTTTAGGTGCACAAGACTCAAGAGAACCACCAGTGCCAGGAAGAAGTCCTGCAGCGGTGTGTGTGCAGCATAACGTCACGCGACGTCATGTCTGGCCTCAGACAACTCTACAATTCGTGCAACTGCGGCCTGCTGTCTGACCTGCTCTGAAGAAGATGGCCCCAAAAAAAGTTCTCCGTAGCTCCTCTAGCAAGAAAGTTGCTAGTAAGGAGCAAAAGAAGCAAGTTACCAAGGAGGTTGGTGTGCCAACCGCCACGTTTTTTGGGAGCAAAAAAAAAAGTACGCCTGCAGCAGCAGCAGGTTCTGCTGGGGACCAAGCTGGGAGCAGCACCCCTGCTCCATTGGGTTCAGTGCCTCCACCACCACGCCAACTTAAGTCAAAGCCCTTGAGTGCTTCAGATGCAGTCAGTGTACTTCTCCAATCACCATCGACCAGTGATGTTGGCTCATCGCAAGAAAGTAGCCGCAATGTCCCTGAATCAACACAGGTTGTTGTAACTCATCTGACAAGTGTTGAACAACCACAGCCGCAACAACAACATGTGCAAGTAGTACAAGCCCAAGTACATGTGGAAGGAGAGGCAGCACAAGGAGATGCGCAAGCAGAGGTGCATGGAGGGTCACAAGTGCCCACAATAGTTGTTCCTCCCGAAGTAGGGGCACATCAGGAAATTGACAATCAGACCGAGGTATCATTTGAGGAAGCCACTCCTCCTGATGATCATTCATTGTCTTCCACATCCCTAGCAAGGAAAAGATCAAGGGGGGTGTCTACATCTTCTTCAAGCTCACCTCCTACTGATGATCTGGATGACGAATGGGTACCACCACGGCAGCCTGAGAGTGAGGCACACCATGATCTGACAAAGATACCTAAGCGTAAAAGGAAGGTCGTCGAAAAACTCATACCTATGGAGTGTGATGAGGCTCAACAAGAAGTGACAGATACTGCTGGTGATGAAGCCTCTCACGATGACGACGAGCCAGTCATCACAAAGGTCACTGCAGCCCCACCGGGCATGCAGCAAAGAGACATTTTGACCCTATCCCGAGAAGCTGCTGAGCGTGATGATGATGTCGACGAGGAGGCAATGGAAATGGAAAGACAACATTCATTAGATTTGGAGTTAAGTAGTACACCAACACCTACCGCTTCCATATTTCTTCCTCGCAAGAAGGTACCCACCTCGACCTCAATTCGTGGTGGTGAAAGTGCAAAACGTACTGAAGTTCGGCAATCCACATCCTCCACTTCATCTGGCATTAGCAGCAGGACCACCACCACCAGTATCGCCGCCTCCTCCGGCCCCCAAAGACATTTCAAGTCTCCAGTTTGGGACTTCTTTAGTGTTTGCCCAAAAATGGAAAACGTAGCCATTTGTAGCATTTGTAAGCTTCGAGTTAGTCGTGGTAAGCTTGTTTCTAACTATGGTACCGGAGGCCAGAGAGGTCATCTTAAGAGAGCGCACCCTGTCCAATGGTTTCCGCACCTAGAGGCGTTCAAGGAAGCCGGAATTGCACGTAATGAAAACGTTGATTTTTCATCTGATGATGACGAGGAGGAAGAAGACGATTCAAACACTTCACTCGCACCCAGTACCCCTGTCAGCAGCACACCCCATGTGAGGCACACTAAGAGTGTGGGAGAGAGTGAGACATCAATGCGGAAAAGTTCATCAGCGAGCGTAACTGGGTCGAAGATATCATCATCATCCAGTAAATCCTTGGTCCAGGGCAACATTAAAAGAATGTTGTTTACAGAAGCGCAATATGAACGCAACCACCCACTGACGCGTCTGTATAACACTAAGCTGGCTAAAATGCTAGCTCTGGACCTTCTCCCTTTTTCTTTTGTAGAAGGGGTTGGTTTTCTAGAATTAGTGGCAGCGCTCTGCCCTAAATGGAAGGTTCCTAGCCGGTTCTATTTCGCCCGAGTTGCGGTTCCAGCACTACATGAAGATGTTCTGAAGGTGATTCGGGCAGCTTTGCAGAAGAGTGCTGTTCACACTATACATATGACAACAGACATATGGACAAGTGGCGCAGGCGCTGATTACATGTGCATCACTGCACACTGGGTCTCTTTTTCAGGGGCTAAAGCAAAGCTAAACACAGGTGTTGACGCGGACATTGTTTTTAAAGCTGCTCGGAAACATGCAACACTAGCCATGTTTGGTTTGGAGAAATGTCACACAGCAGAAAACATTTTGGATGTCTTTAACACAAAGGTCCTTAACTGGCTGTCCCCACTAAAACGCCAGGTTGGTTATGTTTCCACGGACAATGGCGCCAATATAGTTAAGGCCATGAGGGACGGTAACTATTTCAGAGTGCCGTGTTTGGCGCACTGTATAAACCTGGTTGTCCAAAAATTCTTGGGTAATAAAGGCAGTGCAGCGTACAGTGTATTGGACACCTGCCGAAAAATGTGCAAGCATTTCAGCCATTCTTTTAAGGCCCGGAAGCAGCTGAGGAGCCTGCTATATCAACGTAAAATGCCAGTGAAAGCACTCATCCAGGAGGTGGTAACACGTTGGAACTCAACCTTCTACATGCTTGAGCGTCTGTATGAGCAGTATACGGAACTCGATCAATAATTCCTTACAGAGGGTACAGAGGAGCTGAGGATGGGTGCGGCGCAATGGAACATAGTTCAAAGCCTGACACGCATGCTTCGTCCTTTTGAGTTCTTCACGCGTGCAGTCAGCAAGGAGGACTGTAATTTGGGAAAAGCTATCCCATTGTTGTACATGCTGGAGGACCAACTGAAGGAAGTGTGTTCTGTGTTTGAAAAAGATGTAAAAAACCAAGACTCTTTTCTTCTGGCTGAGAAATTATTAGAGCTCCTACAAGGTGATGAACGTCTTAAAAAGATCCACTCAGAAGAGCATTACATTTGTGCTACTATTCTGGATCCACGCTACAAAAAGGCGCTGGCAGGCCAAGCATTCTTTCCTTTTGATGATGAACATGTTCCAAAGTACAAACGTTGGCTAGCCTTGTCAGCCAAGAGGTTTGAAAGAGAACGGCTGGAAATTGAAGGAAATGGCAGTACATCAGCAGGCCATCCCCAGTCAAAACAATCCACTTCTGCACCTGTGGCTGTGGCACAAGTGACCTCTCAGCCGTTAAAAACACCGGCAACCGGATCATCTGCACGAGACACAACAGAAACATTGGAGGCTGAAGAGGATTGGCTAGCTCTGCGTGGGTTTGGTTCTCAAAAGGTTCAGAGGCACAGCAAGAGCTAAGCAAAGTGGAGGAACCTTGGATGAGGACCTTGAGTCGATGGTGAAGGACTATCTGAATGACTCAACAGAGGACTATGTTAATTCTGACCCATTGGCGCATTGGCATGGGAAAAAAGAATTGTGGCCACAGCTCACCAACCTGGCTTTAAACTACTTGTCTTGCCCACTCGCAAACGTGTCTTCTGAAAGGGTTTTCAGTGCTGCTGGTGGCATTGTAACTCCCAAACGGAGCCGCCTCTCGCGCAAAAATGTGGAGAGGTTAACAATGATCAAGATGAATCAGCACCTCATACCACCAGATTTCAGAGTACGAGAAAGCGTGCCGGATGAAGAGGAGGTGGCCAGCAACATAGATGAGAGAATTTCTACTCTGTCAGGTGACACTGAGTTCACCCTGCCTGAATTCGCAGAGTATGATGACGAAGCCTTATTGTCATTCCTGGACCGTGATACCGAGCCCTGAAAATGAGACAACGAATCAATAACTTTCTTTTTCGTCCTTATTCACTTTTATTCCTGTGTGTCTGTCTTTCTTTGTTGTGCACAGTTAATATATTTCAAACTTTAATCAGATAATCACAAAAACAAGCCCATCAGCAGAACTGTCTTCACTGGTTTGCTAATTGATTTGAAGTTGCCGCAGTCTGCATTCCTCAGGTTCACAAGTTCAGAAGAACATGCTCCTCTATCCTCCTCCTCCAGACTCCTATTTCCATCAAACCAGAGGGCTGGTTTACGCCCAATAAAGAAAGACTCAGCACTTGTGGGGGTGTTGTTGTACCTCTTTGCAGGTGAGTTGACGGCTCTGGGACCATTGTTGGGAAGCTCTAATACCGGATAAAAGTGGTTTGGACCAAATCCCAGGCGGAATTTTTTTTGTGTTTTTGATGACTTGCTTGCCTTTGAGGTGCTTTTAGGGGGGTTCTGTCTGTTTGTGGGTGAGTTTCGTGGTCTGGGAGCACTGCTGGGACACTCTAATCTTGATTGCATTTGCTTTTCAGGAAATCCGTGGTGGCAACCCCGACTTATGGCCTAGCTACGCAGCGCGTTTGGACCGAAGGCCGAGAAATATTGCAAGTATGAGATTTTGCTTTTGGCCTGTTTGGGGGTGTTATGCTTCTTGGCGGGTGGGTCGGCGGGTCTTGGGGCATTCCTGGGAAGGTCTAATACCGGGTAGAAGTGGTTGGGACAAAATCCAGGCCGATTTTTTTTTGGCTATTTCTGACATTTTGCTCAATGTAGCGTTTTCGGGGGCCTGTTTGGGGGGCTTCCTGGTGTTTGTGGGTGGGTTTCGGGGTCTGGGCGCACTGCTGGCTATATATACTTTACTTTGCAAGAGGTTTGAAGCAAATCCATGGTGGCAGAGGGGAGTTAGGGCCTAGCTGCAGAGCGCGCGCGGAGTGATTTGGGAAATTTTTGAAAAACTGACAAAGTCCCCATTTTTGTACTTTTGCTCTTTGGCTGTTTGGGGGTCTTCTACTCGTTTTCTTCTGGGTTGACTGCTCTGGGGCCATTGCTGGGAAGCTCTAATACCGGATAAAAGTGGTTTGGACCAAATCCCAGGCGGAATTTTTTTTGTGTTTTTGATGACTTGCTTTCCTTTGAGGTGCTTTTAGGGGGGTTCCGTCTGTTTGTGGGTGAGTTTTGTGGTCTGGGAGCACTGCTGGGACACTCTAATCTTGATTGCATTTGCTTTTCAGGAAATCCGTGGTGGCAACCCCGACTTATGGCCTAGCTACGCAGCGCGTTTGGACCGAAGGCCGAGAAATATTGCAAGTATGAGATTTTGCTTTTGGCCTGTTTAGGGGTTTTATGCTTCTTGGCGGGTGGGTTGGCGGGTCTTGGGGCATTCCTGGGAAGGTCTAATACCGGGTAGAAGTGGTTGGGACAAAATCCAGGCCGATTTTTTTTTGGCTATTTCTGACATTTTGCTCAATGTAGCGTTTTTGGGGGCCTGTTTGGGGGGCTTCCTGGTGTTTGTGGGTGGGTTTCGGGGTCTGGGCGCACTGCTGGCTATATATACTTTACTTTGCAATAGGTTTGAAGCAAATCCATGGTGGCAGAGGGGAGTTAGGGCCTAGCTGCAGAGCGCGCGCGGAGTGATTTGGGAAATTTGTGAAAAACTGACAAAGTCCCCATTTTTGTACTTTTGCTCTTTGGCTGTTTGGGGGTCTTCTACTCGTTTTCACCTGGGTTGACTGCTCTGGGGCCATTGCTGGGAAGCTCTAATACCGGATAAAAGTGGTTTGGACCAAATCCCAGGCGGAATTTTTTTTGTGTTTTTGATGACTTGCTTGCCTTTGAGGTGCTTTTAGGGGGGGTTCCGTCTGTTTGTGGGTGAGTTTCGTGGTCTGGGAGCACTGCTGGGACACTCTAATCTTGATTGCATTTGCTTTTCAGGAAATCCGTGGTGGCAACCCCGACTTATGGCCTAGCTACGCAGCGCGTTTGGACCGAAGGCCGAGAAATATTGCAAGTATGAGATTTTGCTTTTGGCCTGTTTGGGGGTGTTATGCTTCTTGGCGAGTGGGTTGGCGGGTCTTGGGGCATTCCTGGGAAGGTCTAATACCGGGTAGAAGTGGTTGGGACAAAATCCTCGCGGAAAAGCCTTTTGGCACTTTTTGTAACTTAGGGTTCGTTAGGGTTAGCCCTAGCAGCAGGATTGCATGTGTTTCGGGGTGTTCTAGATTTTTGCAACTGAGTTCTGGGGTCTTAGAGCACTCGTGAGAATGTATAATTTTGGTTGCAAGTCATTTGAAGAAAATCCATGGTGGGAAAGGGGGGATTTGGCATAGTTAAAGAAAGGCTTTGCCACTATTCTTAACTTAGGGTTCGTTAGGGTTAGCAGTATTTCTATTGCATGTGCTTGAGTGGGGGGGATTTCGAGTCTTGGAGCGATGCTGGCTATGGATACTTTTGCTTGGTTGCTTGCAAGTGGTTTGAATGCAATCCACGGTGGGTAAGGGGTAATTAGGAAGGGGGTACTTCGGCCTACTTTTACTTTCAAAGTAAGTTTTGTCACCAGTTTTCTGCTAGGCCTCGTTTTTTGAGATTTGATTGGGGGTCTTCTACATTTTTACGACTGGCTTTAGTAAGGGTCTGGGTGGGAGCACTGCTAGGAAGATCTAATTTTGTTCTAAAACACAGTTTACAGTACACCTAACTTGAGGGGAAAGATCCGCTACATTAATTTGCCCCTACTTATTTATCCTTCAAAAGGTGACTCAGACAGAGTACACACTTTCAAAAATATTGTACTGTCTACTAGGAAAATCAAATTGTGACTTTTTGCACTCCACAGCCTACATACCTTATATTTATTTATCAGTGTGAGGTTCCGTGACGATTTAAACCTGTGTTTTCAACATTGTCGTAAATACATCATTTTGGTATCAGTGAACCGCAAATGATCCATTTAGCATATCCTGGTGTTTTCGCTATGCTACGAGCAAGAGCACTCCTGTTACGAGCACATTTCTGATCTACCCATGGCATCCATCTTAGATCACGGAAGCCATTTTGTGTTTCTTGCCCTCACATAGACAATGGACCCGCAGTGACCTCTTTCACTTAAGGACACGTAAGCTTTAGGCGGAGATTCACCTTGCTAGTGACACGTGCACCTTAGAACAGAACACGCCATGGCTGAATGACTCGACAGAAACTGCCTCCTCTGCCCGAGGCCAGTCCTGCTATACTGGTTCTCGTGTTCGTTGGCCTGATCATGATTAGGCGGCCGAAGCTGGTAGCCTTGCCTATTTACGACCCACAAACATCTCTTATCCTGCTTTTCTATCTTCTACACCTGGCTCTGCTCCTTTCCTTCTGGGCCTTTATTAGGGGGAGGTAACGAAATTTACGATGAGGCGGTCCGGGTCTTGAATGAAAAGTTGACATGGGATTATGATGGAACAGTGGGAACCCCTCGTTTGTAATGTTTTGACATCAGATATTGTTGACGATTCCTGTGCAACGCCAAATATTTATTGTTTAGGACACAAAGGTTTAGGAATGTACTAAGATGTAAAGAATTTGCCCGAAGCCCAATATTCAGTATATAAGGAGCAACCCTTTTTGTACAAATCGAACAGGCTCCTAGAATCTGCCCGTGTGTAGTTTCTGTGACTTCTGTGTCCCTGCAGTAATAAACCTTTGGTCTTTGACGCCACCATCGAGAAGCCCGTGTTTCTGTTTATTTGTGCACCGAGACAGGTAGAACTCCGGGGTCTTCGAGTGTTATCCCTGACACCTCTGGACGGAACCAAAAAGTCCAGAACTCCAATTGGCCCCCAACATGGGGCGACGTCATTCGGTACCGGTCCAAAAGCCTGAAGAGTTCGAGAAGCTTCGTGTGAAGATTCCTGAGGGAGGCGCCCCACTTCATCGATCCCGGCATATCGCAAAAGTGGCCCGACGATCTCTTCCACGAGGGTTACCGTTCGGACGGCTGCAGTGGTCCGTTGCCTTGACCGTCGCCCTGTCTTGGACCCGAGGTGCAGTCCTTAGTACTGCAAGACAAGACGGGTTTCTCCTTGGTGACGTCTTCAGTGCCTCAGTTAAGTATTAAGTGGTTGCTAGTTGGTTATCTCGTAAGGGTTGTTCCTGTTAGGATAAAATCCTTTTTAGTTCTTGGTTTGGTTTGGTTTCGTAAGATTATCACTGGTTGTTCTAGTTACGATAATCATTTGGTTTAGTTTTGGGTATCGATACATTTGTTCGCTTTGGTAGGCCTAAGTTCTTGGTTCGAGTGCGCACCTTTGTTCGTGTTTTTGTCTGTTCTGTGTTCCGGATTATAAAATGGTAAGTCGGAAAAATTGTATGTTGTCGTGTTTTGGTTGCAACAGTGATTCCCGGTTGGAGGATTCATGTCTGATTCCTCCGATTGGAACTCCTCTTTATGATCTATATTGTAAGTTTGGAGTGGGTCCTATATCTTATAATGAGGTGTGGGTCCGATATACGGAGAAAGACGGTGTCTTTAGTTGGCCACTCCATGGTAGTTTTGAACCCCAAGTTATTGATAATTTAGAAATGAAATTGTTTAAGAAGAAAGCCCGGCCGGCAATGTTTGATTCTCTTCGTTATTGGCGAAAAGAATCTAAACAGAGAGAAATTAAAAAGTTGAACAAAGAACAGAAAGAGCAAGAGTTGACTTTAGAACAGTCTGGTAAGCAGCTGCAACTCAACGAGTCTGAGAAAGCAATGGAGGTGGCCAATAGGGAGCGTAATTTAGCGATAGACAAGTGCTATCCTGCCTTGCCATCGAGTACAGCTAAGATAGTAGAGGACCCCGAAAATGATTCTCTGTTGTCTTACTTGTTACGGTCACCCCCACCGTATGCACAGGGTGCTACGGCTCCACCTTTACCGGTTGCTGGACAGCCTGGTATTCCTGCTCCTGCTCCCCAGAATCAAGCTCCTATACCCCCTGTGGTCAATGTTAATGTTCCTTTGGCACCCCCTCTTCCAGGGTTGCCGGCTTCTCTACCTATACCTGTATCGCTTACACCTGCTGTTTCACAAGCTACTTTGCCTACTACTCCTACTGTTCCTGTGCTATCTGTTCCAACTGCTACTTTATTTTCTGCTTCTGCTAGTGTTATGACTCCACTTTCTGTTCGTCGGAGAATCACTGATTCTGTCTCTAATATTCTATCTCCCTTCTATAAAACTCTAATTAAAACTCCTGACTCTGTGCAGAGACATAGTCAGCTTCCCAGTACTGAAGAACGAGGAATATTAGATTCCACAGCTCTTAGATGGATTTCGAAAAGTGGAAGATATAGTACTAGAGATGTATTAGATACATTTATGCAGTGGAATGAACCAACACAACGATATGTGTTCGACGAAATGTGCTCTCTTTTGCGTGAGGAATTGGAAGAGGATGACTCTGAGTCAAATTTAGAGGAATTAATTAATGTTCAGAAAGAATTTGCTGCAGGTATGATAGTTGGTCAAAATATAAAAGAAGCGATGGAACTGATTTTAAGTTATAGGAATGATCCATCCCTTCGTTCACCGAGGGAGTTAGAGAAACGTAGTACGAAGCAGAATCGCCAATATCCAATGAGGGAGGTTCCTCCAATTTGGCGCGAAGCTGTGCAATCTGATGCAGTTCGTGGTATTGCTGCTGCTCCGGCCCAGTTCCAGAGAGTGTGGATACACATTCCGTGGAAGCGAGCCGAAGTGTTAGCGGTGAAACAAGCCTTGCCTGATCCGCGTAAGAATCCAGCCGGATATTACAAGGAGTTAGCGCAGACAGTTGAAGCTTGTGTAATGAATTTAGCGGACATTGACATGTTATTTGGGAATGTAGTTCCGCAACCAATCTGGGCTAAAATTCGTAAAGAGAATCATCCAGTTGCCCTAGGTGGTGATTGGGCAGCTATAATTGCAGCGGATGGTCAACAAATAGGTGGTTCCAAACCCGAACCTCTAATTGCTAATTTACCAGGTAGAATAATAGACTTAATGAAGACTCTGATGCCAGCATTGCGCGTTAACTGGGACAAGTTGTCCGCATGTAGGCAAAAGAAGGACGAAAGTGTTTCCGACTTTTTCACAAGGTTTGAAGAGACTTTCGTGGATCATAGTGGTCAGGATATGAGTACGGAAGGGGGACAGAGACTATTCGTTGATAAATTTGTACACAATTTGTTGCCAGAGCTTAGTAATAAATTAAAAGATTCCGAGAGTGCGTGGGCTGTCTCTACGACTGCGCAAATACTTGCGACTGCCCAGTACTATGAAAATAGGGATAAAGAGGAGAAGGAAAAGTCAGAGAAGAAGACAAAAGATTTAAAAACGAAAGTTCTTTTACAGCAAGCATATCCGCCTCGCACGAATCAGACTAATACGCAGAAAGGGTCATATCAAAGGACAGTTTATAATTCTCAGAGACCGCAATACCAGTGGAATCAGTGTGCATATTGTAAGAAAGAAGGTCATTATAAAAATGAATGTCCAGTTTTAGCACAGAATAACGCTGCAGCAGCTCAGAGAGGTCGTGGTGGTTATATGCAAAATTCTAGGGGTCGAGGACGAGGTGCTATGCCTCCACAAACAAACGATCGCCCTTCTAATCATTTTGATCAGCGAAATGGACAGTCTGCTCAACAAAATAGATCTCAGCAGTATCATGTTGAAGACTATTGTGAAGTTAATGGGGAATTTCAGCAAAGTGAGTACTAGGACAGCCATGGACAAAGAGAGGGAGTAGTATCAGTTCCAGTAGATCAGAGTGGGCCTTATGTCGCAGTAGCAACATCAGGTGTAGTCGAACCGTTTCTGTTGGATACTGGTGCAGCAAAAAGTTCTATCATACATGAGAAACTCCCTGGCGCACCTTTGTCTGGCTTAACAAATGTTTCTGTAGGTTTTTCAGGCGCCCCTGTTTACAACCCCGTATCTGGTCCTTTGTCTATTTCTGTTGGACCCCGTCAATTGAAAGCACCCTTGATTTTGACGACAGGTTGTAATGAAAATCTGCTTGGTTTAGACTTGTTAAAACGCCTATATGCGACATTGTACTGTTCTCCGGAAGGAGTACAGCTTACGTTGGGTAAAAGAATCACCTCTCCAATGTACTTGTCGATGGATGCGCTCCCACCAGAGCTGCGTTCTCTCCCTGATACTCTTTGGGCGACTGGTCCTAACGATGTAGGTCTTTTAGAAATTCCACCATATGTAGTCACTTTGAAAGCGAATGTCAAATTTCCACGAATTCCACAATACAAAATCTCTAGTGAAGGTGAACGCGCGCTTTTGTTAATTGTGCAAGACTTGATCAAGAAAGATGTAGTAGAAGAAACTAGGGAAAATGTCTGTAAAAATCCTGTCTTGCCAATTCTGAAACGTACTGATCCTTCAAAGCCTCCAGTCTATAGATTTGTAATTGATCTTAGAGAGGTTAACAAAATTGTGATTCCACAGTTTCCTGTGGTTCCAGACATAACTGCATTGTTAACGTTGATTCCTGCAACAGCCACATGGTTTTCAGTGATCGACTTGAAGAATGCCATTTTCAGCATTCCGATAGCCGAGGAAAGCAGAGATATTTTCGGCTTCTCTTTAGGAGGTCGAAGCTTCAGGTTTAAACGTGCTCCACAAGGGTATTGTGAGAGTCCGTCCATTTATAGCCAGGCATTAAAAAGTCAGTTAGATTCCTTTGTACTTCCTCCTGGTTCTGCTTTAGTGCAATATGTAGATGATCTTCTAGTGGCTGCCGATGACAAGGAAACTTGCAAAGCAGCTACAATTTCCTTATTGCATCATTTGTCTAATTTGAATCACAAGGTGTCACCTTCAAAAATGCAATACTGTTGCCAAGAAGTGACCTACCTAGGTCATCTCTTGTCAAAGGAGGGAAGAAAGTTGACCCCAGAGAGAATAAAAGCAATTACGCAGATGAATGTTCCTAGTACACAGAGAGAAGTACGTGCCTTTTTAGGTATTACCTCATACTGTAGGCAATGGATCCCAAATTTTTCTCTTTTGGCAAAACCGTTGGTAGCTTTGACTGGGAAAAATGCTCTGAGTCCGGTGCCATGGTCTGCCGAATGTCAGGAGAGTTTTTCTGAGTTACGAAATGCACTGTGTTCAGCTGCTGTGTTGGGTACACCTGACTACAGTAAGCCATTCACGCTCTATGTTCACGAGAGAGAAGGTTGTGCGTTGTGTGTTCTGACACAGAGATTTGGCGATAAACAACGCCCTTGTGCGTATTTTTCATCAACATTAGATCCGGTAGCTAGAGCGTTGCCTAGTTGTTTGAGAGCTACAGCGGCAGCTGCGGCTTCCATTCGACAATCTGCTGGTTTGGTGATGAATAACATGCTAGTGGTTATGGTTCCTCATGCGGTGGACACACTCATGAACCGAACCAAGACGCAACATCTTACCAGTGCTAGATTATCAGGCTACGAGCTGACACTGCTAGCGAGTCATATTCAGATCAAAAGATGCAATGTATTAAATCCAGCAACATTGTTGCCGACTAGTCAAGAGTCGAGCGATTCCGAACCTCATGACTGTTGCTTCAGAACCGAGGAAGAGACAAAAGGACGAATTGATCTTAAAGATACTCCGTTGTCAGATCCAGATGGCACGTTATATGTTGATGGGTCCTGCTTTAAATTGGAGAATGGTGATGTGACTGCTGCCTATGCAGTAACGACTTTGAGTACGATTGTGGAGACTGCAAGAGTGAGTCAGAATTCTGCCCAAGCTGCGGAATTAATTGCACTAACGAGAGCGTAAGTTTTAGCTAAGGGAAAGAGAGTGAATGTGTTCACAGATAGTCAGTACGCGTTCGGCGTGGCCCATAGTTTTGGCCGTTTGTGGAAAGAGAGAGGTTTCATCTTAGTCCCATGGGACTAAGATTCAACATGGTCAGCTAGTTAACGACTTGTTGGAATCTCTAACCTTGCCGACTGAAGTTGCGATTGTGAAGTGCAGCGCTCATAAAGCAATCACGGATGATGTTGGTCGTGGGAATGCTTTTGCTGATGAGACTGCTAAACAGACAGCTAGAAATATGATGAGTAGAATGTATGCTGCTACGTCTGCAAGATGGATTTCTGAATCTGGAATGTGTGAGGACACAGTGGAAAGTGTGAAAGAAATTCAGAAAGAGGCGACTGAGGAGGAAAAGCTTGCATGGAAAGAGAGTACGGGTAAATTGGACTCGAGTGGGTGTTGGATTTATTTGTCGGAACAACAGCGTTGGATGTTGCCTGATGCGTATGTGCTTGCAGTAGTAACAATGGCACATGGAGCAGCGCATATCAGTTCTAAAGGGATTTGTAAGATGTTGGCTCCAGTCTGGAAGAATGATGGGATTAGTAAATGTGCAGAGAGAGTAGTAAGAAATTGCATGGTATGCCTGATGCATAATCCTGGCAAGGGAATCCCCACACCTGCTGGTCATTTCGCTCCTCCTTCCTGTCCCTTTGAAGTAATTCAGTTAGACTTCATTCACATGGATCGTTGCAACAATCTAAAGTACGTCCTAGTGGTAGTTTGTGCTTTTTCCAGATGGATCGAAGCATATCCACTGAAGGACAATACTGCCTTGTCCACTGCCAAAATCCTTCTCAAAGAATATTTCCCTAGATATGGCATGCCACGGATTGTATGGTCAGATAACGGAAGTGAGTTCATAGGGAAAGTTATGCAGAGTGTGTGTGCCGGTTTAGGGATTAAACAAAAGTTCCACTGTGCGAACCATCCCCAGTCTGCTGGTTTAGTTGAGGGTTACAATGGCACCCTCAAGCTGAAACTTGCTAAAATACAGGCATCCACGGGTTTGTCCTGGCCAGATGCACTACCCTTGGCTTTGATATCAACGAGAGCGACTGTACATTCTAGAGTAGGGCTTAGTCCATACGAAATAGTTTTTGGTCGTCCCGCCAATGTTTGGGGGGTGCCTAGGCCAAAGGAATTTAGACAGCTGGAATATCCAATGTTGATTGATTACCTTTTCGACTTGACTGCTAAATTGAGTCTTATTCACCAACAGGTTTTCAATGCATTGCCAAAGCCACCGGAGAGTCCAGGTCATCAGCTGAAACCAGGAGACCAAGTGGTCATTCGTAATTTTGCAAGGACGAAAAATTTTCAACCCAGATTCGTCGGCCCATACCAGGTGTTATTAGCAACGAGAACTGCTATTTGTGTGGCTGGACGGAAAAACTGGATTCATACAACGCACGTCAAACGTGTGCCCCTGCCACTTCCTTACGATAACTGGGTGAAGAAAGGAATCGGTGCCTCTGAAAATGAACAAATACCCAGGTTTATCCCTTTCAGCGATGCATGAAATAATCACTGACACATCGAACTTTGACTCTCCTTCTGAAACTGCTCTTTTGAACTTTGAACATTTGACACCTGCAACAAAATAACATTTGCCATCTGCGAACCTGAACATTGCAACGTCTGCTGAAAATACACTGTTTCCAGATCAAACAGCTCCTGCAAAACTGAGATACAATTTACGATCTCGCAATATGGACAAATAAAGCAGGAAACTGCCTATTTTTCACATTTGAATTTTGATACATTGCGTCCAGCCAGGAAGTTTGCTAATACTTTGTATTGTTTTGTTGTTTTAAAAATTGCCTTGCCGTCTGGGTAGCCGTAGGGTCGTGGCTGTGTGCCTAGTTGAATCTGCGGGGGTCAGACACAAGGTCGATCTTTCTGTTAGTTCTGGGAACTCCCAGGGCTGATAGAGGCATTTTCATCTACGTACACATCATCAGTGGTCGCGAGCGGATTGTAGAAGATGGAGCTTCCTGAGCTGCAACGAGAGAATGTAATTTATGTTCGCAGAAATAGACTGTACAAAATTCTTCACAGCAAATGCTTTCTAATGCAATGTGCCGTTACGTTTTTGATTGTTTTAATAACATTGGTGGGTGGAATCGTCTTCGTGTGCATTTGATTTTTATGCCGGTAACAACTACAGTACCTCCCCTTGATCCTGCTACTTCTAATGTTTCTTCTATGCATTCTTTTCACTCGTTTCCTGAACATGAGCAAGCTCGACCACCACGTTCCACTAAATACAACTCAGCCAACAAAGCTTTAGTCCAGGGAATTATTGACATGATTAAAGACGTCAATAATACTCCATCTTACCCTAGAGATGAATTACGGGTATATTTGAGTTGGAACTCTACGGAGTATCGCCTTAGTTTGAGAGAAAGCAAGCGTAAAAGCTCAACTCCAGTCTGGGTCGTGCCTCACCGAGGTCAAGTCTGTTTACAAGGAAATGGGAGAAATCCGAGAGCTCAGCTAGGGAGGAGTGAGTGCGTTGAGATTTACGTGTTTCCGTCTAACTCTTCCCCTGCCTTTCTGACTGCTAGGGGTACCTACTTCATCTGTCAAGACAGAGCATATACATGGCTGCCTGCTGACTTCTCAGGTTCATGTTATATTGCTCGATTGTTGCCTCCAACATACACTGCTTCTTCAGATTATCACAAGACCAGAGTAGCAAGAGGTGTTTTCAGCAAGGAAGATACCGCTGGTCAGGAAGCTGGAGACTTCTTCAAAGGTTTCCTTCCGTTTTGGGGGCCTATGGCCAATAGTAGAAATCTACGTCAGCTAACACGGGTAGTTGAATCTACTATTACAGAAACTGCTGGTGCCCTTAGTAACTTAACAGCTGAGCTTCAGGCGGATCGACTCATGACGTTGCAGAACCGTATGGTTCTAGACGTAATACTTGCAGATCGAGGTGGGGTATGCAGAATGATCCAATCGAGCTGCTGTGTTTTTATTCCCAATAATGCTCCGACTGTCTATGAAGCGATCTCTAAGCTGCACAAGATTTCCGACTCTATACACTTAGACAAGGGAAACTGGTCCTTCATGGAGTGGTTTTGGACTCTGATATCAGCGTGGGGATGGAAGGTTCTGATGGTCATTGGTGTCATCCTAGTATTTCTATTCTCATGCTGCCTTATTATCCAGTGTGGTCCCGCTTTGTGTAGTCTCTGTGCTGCAACATGTTTCAGAAAACCACCTGCGTTTGGAGAAAAGGCGCGAGAAAGAATGATGATGCAACAACATGTCACTGACCTGATGAGCATAGAGATAGACTCGGACATAGAGTAATTGCCTACGTAAGGGCAAAAGGAGGGTCTGAGGTTCCGTGACGATTTGAACCCGTGTTTTCAACATTGTCGTAAATACATAATTTTGGTATCAGTGAACCGCAAATGATCCATTTAGCATATCCTGGTGTTTTCGCTATGCTACGAGCAAGAGCACTCCTGTTACGAGCACATTTCTGATCTACCCATGGCATCCATCTTAGATCACGGAAGCCATTTTGTGTTTCTTGCCCTCACATAGACAATGGACACGCAGTGACCTCTTTCACTTAAGGACACGTAAGCTTTAGCCGGAGATTCACCTTGCTAGTGACACGTGCACCTTAGAACAGAACACGCCATGGCTGCATGACTCGACAGAAACTGCCTCCTCTGCCCGAGGCCAGTCCTGCTATACTGGTTCTCGTGTTCGTTGGCCTGATCATGATTAGGCGGCCGAAGCTGGTAGCCTTGCCCATTTACGACCCACAAACATCTCTTATCCTGCTTTTCTATCTTCTACACCTGGCTCTGCTCCTTTCCTTCTGGGCCTTTATTAGGGGGAGGTAACGAAATTTACGATGAGGCGGTTCGGGTCTTGAATGAAAAGTTGACATGGGATTATGATGGAACAGTGGGAACCCCTCGTTCGTAATGTTTTGACATCATATATTGTTGACGATTCCTGTGCAACGCCAAATATTTATTGTTTAGGACACAAAGGTTTAGGAATGTACTAACATGTAAAGAATTTGCCCGAATCCCAATATTCAGTATATAAGGAGCAACCCTTTTTGTACAAATCGAACAGGCTCCTAGAATCTGCCCGTGTGTAGTTTCTGTGACTTCTGTGTCCCTGCAGTAATAAACCTTTGGTCTTTGACGCCACCATCGAGAAGCCCGTGTTTCTGTTTATTTGTGCACCGAGACAGGTAGAACTCCGGGGTCTTCGGGTGTTATCCCTGACACCTCTGGACGGAACCAAAAAGTCCAGAACTCCAAGTGGTGTTGTAATATTATATCACTTCCTGTTTTTCGTTGAATAATTACAGGCCGGGTTTCAGTCTCTGCAATGGGGAAAAAAGGATGGAGTCAGGCTTCACATTAGCGAGCCACAATTCAGCATCAGGCAGGCAGTGGAAAGGGTGTCTTCTGATGACCACATCGATGGACGAAGCGCCGGCAGCAATGGAGGAGTGCCGCTAATGAGAGGATTTTTTTTCTGCAGGCAACTTACTTACCACTTCCAACAGGACAACTACAACAACATAGATACAGTATCCCTTGTCTTTTTCTCTGACTGTGACTGCATTTCTTGGATCTCTCTCTGCTTCTAAATTGATCCCTTAACACATCACTTAGTCCACTCCACTATCACATCTGCACCACACATAGTCATTTGTAAGTGTTCCTACGTAATTCGCAAGTCGCAGCACGCCCCAGCCCGTAGAGGACTGGGATGGCCCCAATGATGAAGCATGTCACCAAGGGGCAACCCTGGTGAGTGAGGGGACACCTAGAAAAAAAGCAATTTCTCCTTTTCTATCTACTATACCTTCTAGACCAACCCCATTGAGTGTTGTTGTGAATGGATTTATAGTGACCAGCAAGGCTCTCAGGTATCTGGCTACAGAGACCTTATGTTGAATATAGTTATCAATATTTCCACCCACGCCCTGTACTGTCGCATTCTTTCTTCCACAGTTGTCGAAAGTACTACTTACTTTTCACTGACATGCATGCAGTAGTGTATGCACTTTCAAAGATTGATGGATAGGTTTGTACCCAAAGATTTGTTTATGTTCAAAATTGTTTGTCCATGCTGTGCTATTTTTTCTTGTCTCCCAAAACCTTTCCCAAAAACCCCCGTACCCATCCATTTTTCAAACCCTAACCCTCTTCCCCCGGGCTGTGTGGTTTTGATTGATGTATGACTAAATTACAGCAATAAATCCACACACTTGCTGGGGAGGATAAGGTGATAGCAACAGGCTGGTGAAGAAATCCGAGGATATATTCTTACTCTGCTTGACAAAGACCCATGGCTAATGTCAAAGAACTTCAACCGAATTAGTTATACTTTAACATTTGTTAGGCTACAATGTGGCACTGTTCTAGTGTACTTCTGTCACCTGCTATATTCTCTATTGTACCGTTGTATTGCTCAGGAGGACAAACCAGATTTCATTTTCTTTTTTTTCATAGGCAAGCAACTGCCACTGTGTCACACCACTAGTACCACCGCTATGAGGAAATGTTATCTGCCCAGGATTGCCAACTGTAGGAAGGTACCTCCTGACTATGGTTGCCCCCAACTTTTTGCCCTGTGTTTTAGCTGGTTTTTGACATAGTCGACCTGGGGCCCTGCCAATCAGGACCCCAGGCCTACTGCTCTCTCTGTAAAATGGACAACATGTACCCTAGGTGCATTTACGAATTGGTACTGGGCCACTTATCAGACCCTGTAACTCAGGGCATAGGTGTACCCAGGGCCTACCAGGGGCTGAAGCATGTATTATGCCACCCCTGGCTGGCCTCATAAATTTGACACAACTGGGTGCATGACAGCTAGGGCAAAGTCGTGTAAACACCCTTTGCTATAGATATAGTATACCTATATCTAACCCTAAAATGGACACACAGATTCCTATCAGTCACTCCTACGGCAGGCCTTAACAATCCTGAAGGCAGAGTGCTTGGAATCGTGTGAGATGGTGCTCTGGCATGAGCTGAGCCTGTCTGCAGCTTGCGGAACCAAGTCCTAATAGCTGTTCCATGATATTGCATACCATATACTCTTAAGTGCATTATAATCCTCGCGGTTAAATGCTAACTTTGGTATTGCTTTATCAAAACATGTCGAGTAAGGTGTCATACGAATTGGAATACTAACCCCTCGCCAATTCTGGCGACGGGGTTAGCATTCCACCCTTCTAGAGGGACACGACATGTATGTAACTGTGAACCCCGGTTAAAGTTAAACGAAGCCTCAACTCCACAAAATGGATGCTGCCACCCCAGACACGAGTCCGACCCCCTGCAACTGGGAGTCCTTCCAGCGAGGGGGAGCCTGGACAAAGGGTTTCCTGTCAGGGGCGGTGCTAGCACCGTCCCAGACATGGTTTTGTGTATCCTGGGTAGGCAGGGCTTTACAGGAAGGTGACTGCTGAGTGGCACTCCGGTGCTCACTACGCATAGGCCGGTCTGAACCAGTTCCAGGGGCACACCAGCCCCTGGCCTGGGGAAAGTCCGGCATGGCAGAGGGGTGTAACCACCCCCCTCCTAGTCCCACCCATAGGCAGGACCTAGTCACCGGGTCAGCCCCCTTTTTTTAGTATAAAGATAGGAGCGGGCCCCCTGTTCAAATTAGATCATCTTTGGAATCAAGACACGACTTTCTGCGAAAGGCATCAAGATTTCCTTCTTCAAGATTCTCCCTTGTGGCTAAGGAGTAGTCACCCTGCATCCGCAGGCACCATCCTAAGAACACTGCGGTCTGCTGCAAGTCCTTCTTCACGAATCCGACGATCCAGCTCGACGAGACCCGGCTTCCCTGGCACCTCTGACCTCTACTCACCTCTACAGCAAAGCTGAGAACTGTGAGTGCGACGAGACCTCGAGGGACCGGCGATCGCCAAGACTGCACGACTTCTTTGCAACAAGCCCACCGTGTGCTCCACTGGTGAGTGCTTTGGGGTCCGAGAAGCCCAAACCCTGAGCAGCTCCAGCACCAAAGATCAGCCCTCCAGCATCTCCACGATCTGCGTGGGGCCCTTCTGCTTTTGCGTGCTCACCGCGCTGTGTGGCTACTAGCCGGCTGGCTTGTGGCCTTCTTCACGATGCCCGACGACATCACTGCTGCTGGTCTGGTAGCTCCAGACTGGCCCTTGCTTCCTTCTTCAAGAGAGGCACCCCGGACCCTCCTGGTCCACTCCAGACGCCATTTTGAGTCCACCGCGAGGCTTGAATTTGCCAAGGCTTTGTTGCCCAAGCCTGGGTCCAGCGACGCTGACAGCTTCAATCTTCGTGGGACAGCTCGCTCCTCCATCCTGGTCACCGACAACGCCTCCTGGTCCGTGAGATCTGCGAGCACAGCGTCACCCACTCACCTAGTCGAGGTGACTACCATCCGGTGCCCTCCTGGTGCCACCTGACTACTGGCTAGTAGTCTCGAACTTGGTCCCCTCTGCTTTCAGGTGTCATCTTCCTTCGATCCAGGCTTGGATCCATCGAACTTTCTTCACTGGTCGCCTGCCAGCAACTTCTTTCTTCCAGGCTCCTGGTCCGTCTACGAGGATTCCCGACGTCTTTTGAGACCTATGCAGCTGCAGCCCCTGGGCTAGGTAACTTCGGCATTTCGGTGCCCCAGCATAGCCTCACTATCCAAGGGTCAGGATCCACTTTCGTTTTCCTCCTACCAGGTCGGGTTCGCCCGAGAACACTAACTTTGTCATTACTAGCTACCATAGACTTTGTCCCGCATCACGCGTGAGAGTGCACACTCTGCACCCGAGTCTCCTAGGCCTCCTATAAGTAATCTGAAGGTTCTATAGTCAAGTCCTAGCGATTCCTAAGCCTATTAGTACTGTACTTACCTGCTAGTAATTTCGCATTCCACTTTCAGAGTATATGGTTTTCCGCGCCCCTCGGGCATTTGTATATACTGTGCTAACTTAAGCATTTTCGTAAGAGTTTTGTTTTGTGCTTAGTACCCTGTCCTCATAAAGAGTACAGGGCTGTTGTGATTCTTAATAAATATCTTGTTTATTTTCATAACACTTGTGTGGTGTCCTTTCACTTGGTGTTCAAGGGGTATATGTGTGGTAAACAGCTGGCTTAACACACCCTCTCGAGTCTTTAGCCTTAGACTGCTCGTATCCACGCTACTAGGATAGCTGGTCTATAAGGTTGACTTACAACCAATCATCAATAAGGGTTGCTGGACTGATACATAGTGTTCACTAGAATAGTGAGCACTGCATATTCTCACATTGTTGGCAGCGGTGGGATTTGAGCTTGCTGTTGTTTTACCACACGTATCCTAAGAATATCTTGTTGAAAGAACACATAAGTACTTCAGGTACATATAACTTAGCTTAGAATACTCTGAGTTCTACTGAACCAGCTGTTGCAGCTCCTCAAGGCTTAGCACACCTTGGCTGCAGCTCTTAGCAAGGGATCAGTAGGCAAACACATAGTGTAGGTAGGTGCATAACTTACACCACACTAGAAAAAGTATGTCAGACAAAGGAGGAAACTCTGAGTCTCCCCTTGTGTCAGTGGACCCTCCACAGGTCCCCACTTCCAGATATACTGTTCTTAGCTTCAGGGAGTTGAGACAGGTGTGTACCTCCAGGAAGATAAGACAGGGGTCTAACCCCACAACTTCCTTTCTGATTGGTCTCTTAGAGGCTTATGGTGCCAGTAGGGCTGGTAACCCAGACCCTTCTAATCCAGATGGGAGTATGCCCTCCTTACAGGGACCCTTTGATAGCCATGACCATCCCCTCCAGGAAGCAGATGATGCTGAGGATGAGGATGAGGATCAGTTGTCAGGGGATGAGGCAGATAAGGGACAGGTAGAAGTCAGCAGACTAACCAGGTCCAACTTAAGCAGACATAAGATTGGTACTGGGGGACCCCTGGGGCCACTCTCAGGTCAGCTTAACATTGGGAATGGACGAGTTAGGTCTCTATCAAGAGGCTCTAACAGATCCCTTCGAACCAATGGCTCTCACAACTCTTCTCACAGAGGGATGACTTCCCCTCAGAGGAGAGTGTATGAAGCTGAAGAAAGGGCAGTCAAACTGAGGATTGAAAGGGAAGAACTTGCCCTGGCCAAAGAGAGACTTGCCTTTGCTAGAGAGCAAGAATTATGTGGGCTACAGCCCACTGGTGGCAGCAATAAACCTAGCAATAGGGAAAGGAGTTTTGATACAAAGCACCTGAATAAGATAGTGCCCCCCTTTAAACAAGGGGGTGACATCCACAAATGGATTACTGCTTTGGAGAGGGCCTGCACTGTGAAGGGTGTTCCCCAAAGTCAGTGGGCAGCTATCTTGTGGCTCTCCTTTGATGGTAAAGGTAGAGATAAGCTCCTCACTACTAGAGTGGAGGATGCTAGCAATTACCAAATCTTGAAAAATACACTGGTTGATGGGTTTGGTTTAACCACTGAGCAATACAGGTCGCTGTTCAGAGACACCCAGAAAACTCAGTCTCAAGATTGGTCTGACTTTGTTGATTGTGCCACTAAGGCTTTTGACGGCTGGCTACTGGGTAGTAAGGTTACTGATTTTAAAGGATTGTACAATCTAATTATGAGGGAGCAAATCTTAAGTAATTGTCAGAACCAGTTATTACACCAGCACCTGGTAGACTCTGATCTGACCTCTCCACAAGAATTGGGTAAGAGGGCAGACAAATGGGTCAGAACCAGGGTCAGGCCTAAAAACCAGGGTGGTGACCAAAAGAAGGAATCAACCAAGCCTCAAGAGAAGGGTGGGGATAAATCCACAGAGAAGACTTCCCCAGGGCCCCAAAACTCCAACGAGGGTGGTGGGTCCCAGAACACTCCTTCAGAACAGAAGAAACCTTATTGCCATACCTGTAAACAGGTGGGCCATTACAAAAGTGATGCCAGTTGCCCTAAAAATGGCAATAAGGGAAATATGCCCCCAGGTAATACTCCTAAACCTCCTGTTACCACTAGTGGTAATCCCCCAGGTGGTGGGAGTGCCCCCAAGAATGTGGTGGGCATTACTTTGGGCAATCAGGAGGACTATGGCCTAGCCAGGTCCCCTGACCACACTCTTGTCTGTGAGACTGGCATGGGGTTTGCCAACTTCACTACTGGACCCCACATTTTGGGAAAGTATAGACAAGAGGTCATAGTGAATGGTCAGAAAGTTGAGGCATTCAGAGACACAGGGGCCAGCATCACCATGGTGATTGACCATCTGGTCCCCTCTGCTCAACTGACCCCTGGTTTTACTTATCAGGTGACAGACATTCATGGAGTGAAGAGAAGGCATCCCATGGCAGTAGTCAAGCTCAGCTGGGGTAATGTCACAGGGCCCATGAGAGTGGCAGTGACAGATAACCTACCTGTAGATTGCTTACTGGGGAATGACCTGGAACTCTCAGCATGGGCTGAGGTGGAGCAAGAAACTCACTCCAGAATGATAGGCCTTTCCAGACAGGTTAGTGGGGCAGTAATAGCTACAGCCCCAGTCCAAGCACCATTCCTCCCTGAAAAGGTTGGAAGGGCAGTGGTAGCCACTGCCCAGGCTCAGACAGACTTTCCAGAACAGGATAGGAGGGCTGTGACAGTCACAGCCCAAACACAAACTGAGTGCCCTCCTGAAAAGGTTGGCAAGGTTGAAATGGTCTCAGCCTCTACTCAAACAGATAGTGAGGTTGTGAAGCCTGAAACAATGGATCACTCCACTCAAACAGAGAGCATTGAGGAGGAAGAAGAGTCTTCCTCTCCCAGACACTAGGTGAGAGCCAGCCTCCTCAGGGAACTGACTCTACCCCTGTTGAAGGAACTGCCCCAGAGGTAGTCAGGCCTAGCCTGGCAGTGCCCCTGATGGCAGTGGACCCTTCCCAGGTGGGACCCAGTCTGGAGCAGGTAACCTGCACCTCTCTACCCTGCCTCAGTCAGCCCAGGGCTGAAGAGGTCAGGGAGGCCAGTGGTGGACCCCAAAGGGCCCCCTGTCCAAAAGAACCCCATAATCAGCAGATTAGGATCACTGAAGCTGGTAAACCTAGCCAAGTGAAAATAAAACAGACTCCTGAGGGATCCCCCTTAAAAGTAATTAGGGACCTCCCACAGCTGGATACTGTTGGGCACAGCCAAACCTGGGGCCTAAAAACCCCAAACCTGACCTGTCCCTCCAGTAAGCCAAACAGAGGGACTCAGCCTCCAGCTTTAGGTAGCCAGAGGCTGACCCTGAGAGCTCAGTGCATCTCAGCTAAAGAAAGAAAGGCACACATGATGAATGGTGATTGGAGGAAGTTGAGCCCAAAAGTAGAGGAGCCTCACTTCAGTACTCCATCCCAGCATCAGCCTTCTTTTTTCCCAAGACACACCAAAGGCAGAGATTCCCTATGGTGGAGACCCTCAGATACCCTTAGGGTGAGGGGTTGCCTAGTGGACCATGACACAGGGGGAAACCAAGCCAGAGCTGGTCCTTCCTTATATGGCCACTTAGGTAATAGAGGCTTACCTGGACAAGAATAGCCTTATCTCCTTTCGTTTGGGGGGGGGGGGGGGTTGTGTAGGAAGGTACCTCCTGACTATGGTTGCCCCCAACTTTTTGCCCCGTGTTTTAGCTGATTTTTGACATAGTCGACCTGGGGCCCTGCCAATCAGGACCCCAGGCCTACTGCTCTCTCTGTAAAATGGACAACATGTACCCTAGGTGCATTTACCAATTGGTACTGGGCCACCTTATCAGACCCTGTAACTCAGGGCATAGGTGTACCCAGGGCCTACCAGGGGCTGAAGCATGTATTATGCCACCCCTGGCTGGCCTCATAAATTTGACACAACTGGCTGCATGAAAGCTGGGGCAAAGTCGTGTAAACACCCTTTGCTATAGATATAGTATACCTATATCTAACCCTAAAATGGACACACAGATTCCTATCAGTCACTCCTACGGCAGGCCTTAACAATCCTGAAGGCAGAGTGCTTGGAATCGAGTGAGATGGTGCTCTGGCATGAGCTGAGCCTGTCTGCAGCTTGCGGAACCAAGTCCTAATAGCTGTTCCATGATATCGCATACCATATACTCTTAAGTGCATTATAATCCTCGCGGTTAAATGCTAACTTTGGTATTGCTTTATCAAAACATGTCGAGTAAGGTGTCATACGTACTGGAATACTAACCCCTCGCCAATTCTGGCGACGGGGTTAGCATTCCACCCTTCTAGAGGGACACGACATGTATGTAACTGTGAACCCCGGTTAAAGTTAAACGAAGCCTCAGCTCCACAAAATGGATGCTGCCACCCCAGACACGAGTCTAACCCCCTGCAGCTGGGAGTCCTTCCAGCGAGGGGGAGCCTGGACAAAGGGTTTCCTGTCAGGGGCGGTGCTAGCACCATCCCAGACATGGTTTTGTGTATCCTGGGTAGGCAGGGCTTTACAGAAAGGTGACTGCTGAGTGGCACCCCGGTGCTCACTACGCATAGGCCGGTCTGAACCAGTTCCAGGGGCACACCAGCCCCTGGCCTGGGGAAAGTCCGGCATGGCAGAGGGGTGTAACCACCCCCCTCCTAGTCCCACCCATAGGCAGGACATAGTCACCGGGTCCGCCCCCTTTTTTAGTATAAAGATAGGAGCGGGCCCCCTGTTCAAATTAGATCATCTTTGGAATCAAGACACGACTTTCTGCGAAAGGCATCAAGATTTCCTTCTTCAAGATTCTCCCTTGTGGCTAAGGAGTAGTCTCCCTGCATCCGCAGGCACCATCCTAAGAACACTGTGGTCTGCTGCAAGTCCTTCTTCACGAATCCGACGACCCAGCTCGACAAGACCCGGCTTCCCTGGCACCTCTGACCTCTACTCACCTCTACAGCAAAGCTGAGAACTGTGAGTGCGACGAGACCTCGAGGGACCGACGATCGCCAAGACTGCACGACTTCTTTGCAACAAGCCCACCGTGTGCTCCACTGGTGAGTGCTTTGGGGTCCGAGAAGCCCTAACCCTGAGCAGCTCCAGCACCGAAGATCAGCCCTCCAGCATCTCCACGATCTGCGTGGGGCCCTTCTGCTTTTGCGTGCTCACCGCGCTGTGTGGCTACTAGCCGGCTGGCTTGTGGCCTTCTTCACGACGCCCGACAACATCACTGCTGCTGGTCTGGTTGCTCCAGACTGGCCCTTGCTTCCTTCTTCAAGAGAGGCACCCCGGACCCTCCTGGTCCACTCCAGACGCCATTTTGAGTCCACCGCGTGGGCTTGAATTTGCCAAGGCTTTGTTGCCCAATCCTGGGTCCAGCGACGCCGACAGCTTCAATCTTCATGGGACAGCTCGCTCCTCCATCCTGGTCGCCGACAACGCCTCCTGGTCCGTGAGATCTGCGAGCACAGCGTCACCCACTCACCTAGTTGAGGTGACTACCATCCGGTGCCCTCCTGGTGCCACCTGACTACTGGCTAGTAGTCTCGAACTTGGTCCCCTCTGCTTTCAGGTGTCATCTTCCTTCGATCCAGGCTTGGATCCATCGAACTTTCTTCACTGGTCGCCTGCCAGCAACTTCTTTCTTCCAGGCTCCTGGTCCGTCTACGAGGATTCCCGACGTCTTTTGAGACCTATGCAGCTGCAGCCCCTGGGCTAGGTAACTTCGGCATTTCGGTGCCCCAGCATAGCCTCACTATCCAAGGGTCAGGATCCACTTTCCTTTTCCTCCTACCAGGTCGGGTTCGCCCGAGAACACTAACTTTGTAATTACTAGCTACCATAGACGTTGTCCCGCATCACGCGTGAGAGTGCACACTCTGCACCCGAGTCCCCTAGGCCTCCTATAAGTAATCCGAAGGTTCTATAGTCAAGTCCTAGCGATTCCTAAGCCTATTAGTACTGTACTTACCTGCTAGTAATTTCGCATTCCACTTTCAGAGTATATGGTTTTCCGTGCCCCTCGGGCATTTGTATATACTGTGCTAACTTAAGTATTTTCGTAAGAGTTTTGTTTTGTGCTTAGTACCCTGTCCTCATAAAGAGTACAGGGCTGTTGTGATTCTTAATAAATATCTTGTTTATTTTCATAACACTTGTGTGGTGTCCTTTCACTTGGTGTTCAAGGGGTATATGTGTGGTAAACAGCTGGATTAACACGCCCTCTCGAGTCTTTAGCCTTAGACTGCTCGTATCCACGCTACTAGGATAGCTGGTCTATAAGGTTGACTTACAACCAATCATCAATAAGGGTTGCTGGACTGATACATAGTGTTCACTAGAATAGTGAGCACTGCATATCAGGCCACCTTCTCACACCAACCTTATTTGCTGTTTCCCGTGGAGCCAGCCCTGGGCCTAGCCCTACTTGCAAACAGAAATTACAGGTAAGATAGGCGTTTGGTTGGAGGTAGTATAATGGAGCATTAGGAGGGACGAGAGATTTGATTGACGGTAGTACTACTAAAGTCCTAGGACTATTCAGGAAAACAAACTTACTGTTATGCTAAACCCCCACCCACCAGACTCAAAAGCAGTAAAAAACAGGTATGGTCAGATAAAGTTTCAAAAAGTATATTTTTATAGCCCTAACAAAAGAATGTCCCGCAAGACCCTCCCTAACCCCAACGATTGTCCTTCAAAAGTCCCCAAAAATCCCAACTCCCAGTTCCCACCCCCCAAAAGTCTCTAAAAAAGGGGCAAGGGACACTATGGCAGGGTGCTGTTGGAATTAGCAGCCAGCGCATCATGCTCCTTGCGGAGGGTGGCAAGTTCGAAGCGGAGGCCCTCCACCACGTTCTTATAGTTATGGACCTCCTGCTCCAGGTAGGACAGTCTGAGGGATAAGCGGCGCCGGTGTGCCTTGCAAATCCTGTGAGGGGCAGCTGCTTTCTTTGCTGCTGGGCGGTGGCGTTTGGCTTTGGTAGCCCGGCTCCGTACCGCTGGAGCACTGCGCTGGCTGGCAGCCCGCACGGAGGAGGATGCAGCTGTCCCAGTGGACGTTGTTGTTGTACCAGACTGCGTCTCCTCCTCCTCCAGGGCCACCAGCCGCCGATATTCAGCGACAGTGGCATCCAGCCTCCGTTGCCGGGCCATTCGAGCCAGCTCCTTCCTCCTTGATGGTGTCTTGGATTTGGAAGGAGCAACTACATGAAAAAAGAAAGACATAGTCTGTAACCAATGCTCCTTAAGATTAACACAAAATGATTGAGCAGAAAGTTGTCACAGTACAAGTAGCAAATTGAAAGCACAGTACACAACTATTGAGGACAGTATCTACGTAACCTCCGACTTCTTCATCCTTGCTTTAACATTAGTGGGAGTTTAAGGAACAAATTCTACGAGCACTATGGACTTCTATTACAGTCGACTATGACAGTACACCACTCTTATTCTTCTTCTTCTCTCTTGTTTAGGAAAATTGGTACGTTATCTTATGCAAGCCGGCATAATGCCAGCGCAGTGAACTTGCACCCGAGAAAAACAGACGCACACCATGGTGAGTGAGACAGACTTGCGTTACTGTACCGGTCCAGTACATGCAGGTGGTGAAGCTCTTACTTTTCTATTACAGGTGGCACTGAGAATACTCTGTTAAAAGGGCTACTGCTTAATTAATTTAGCTTTCACCCTACAGTGCAAATGAGTATTAGAAAAGGAAAATGAAGAAGCTAAATTATCTGATTATCTATCACTTCACATGGGATGTATTTGATGACATATGGATGACTTTAGGTGCTTTGCTTATTATTGAGTGAACAGTGATACCCCCACACATGAATGACGTACTACTACTAAACTAAAGTTATTAAGGGAGGTAGGGAGTGTCCACCGTAATAACCGGATATATGCTGTGCTTGCAGTTGCAATACAAACTACTGCTACTATTCATGGTAGTCTTTGGACAACGTTACAACTTCTTTTCCTTGCCTTTCCTACACTGGAACGGACGTGCGGGTGCGGTGTTACATGCTCTTCAAAGTAACACTTAGTTCATCCAGTGACCGTCTACTCTCTCTAGATACACATATGCTATCTAAGAGTCAGATAGTACCATGAATGATCCAGGCATCCATCCATTCAAAGTATATTGCACACATACAGTTTCTGTCTCACCCACCCAGGCTGTTCTCCTTCCACCCATCCTTGCTTCATCATTCACCCAGCCATGCACCATACCATTTTCTTACCTTCCCAGCCACCTCGGGGACCAAGCAAACACATATCATTCTTCTTTGCCAGTCATCATTACATTTCTCGTGCTTCCACACTTACTTACACCCTGCTTTCGCTTTTCGTTCATCCCATCCATCAAGTTCACCTCAGATCTGATTGGGATTCTTCTCGCCACAAACTTCACAGCTAAGTCGAAGTACATTTAGAGGAGGCTACTACCTGCTTTTTTTATAATACACCCGTGCAGAAAGCACACTCTGCAGTCTTCAATCTCAATGACTAAGGAATGTATAGCTTACCTCTGCCCGCCACCACCATGTGAACCCTCACAGGCATGTCCTTGTGCGGCACTTGCACCGCCTCCTCCCCAGAGTTGTCCTCCTCGTCCAATGCCACCACCACCTCCGCGCTGGCCCCGTCTCCAGATGTTCCACCTACAAAGTACATTTAATAATGTTAGAATACACCACTCACTACTATATAATATTTGGTCTAGGAGGAAGAAAGAAATGTGAAAAAAGTGTACAATTTAATAATTTATGACTGTGTACTCTAGAGTAAAAATGTCCCTTTTTCCAGGGAAGGCTGTTGTCTTGCTGCACTTTTTGGCACAACTGATGAATGTTTGCTTTTTACTTTTTAACACGCACCACTTTTTCTCCTAACAGGCAGAACCTTGACTTCTAAGAACACGAGCAGGATCAAGTTCAAACCAGGTGAGAGCTCGGCTCGACCACAAGAAATGTGTCCAATTAATCATCAGCACTAAGCACTTTTCCATTTTCAGTTACACGTTCACTTTTATGACAAACTTGAATTTAATAAACATGTTTACTTTTAATAAAGCTTTTAAACTTAAATAGACTCTGTGGTTTTTGGTCCTCCAGACTAGAGTGGATGAGCTAAAGGTTTTCGAATTTTTGCAAGCATGAGTCTGTGCCTCTGCCATCGGTGACTTTGGGAGCTAAATGACTCTGCCACACTATCTAGTCAGTAAGGAGATTGGGGGTTCAACTACAAAGTCTGTTATCACTGAGGTATGTGGAAAGTCTAACAGTTACAGCACCTATTATAATTGATAAGCTAAGCGATGCATTATTTAGTGTCCATAGTTCTGTTTGTGCAGATTTGTCCCTGCAACAGTAGTAGAATGGATTGTCCTCCTATCCAAACCAAAAGTAAAGTAGTATCTTATTCTTTCTTGGTGGTGGTCATTCACCTTTTTATTGTTGGCAATGGTCAAAGCATAAACATTTAGAATACTTGAAAAGACATTATGGACAATCCCAGAGGACTGCACTCAGTGCATAGAGCTATTGCTGACTAGAATGGAGTCCAATGGAAATGCCAAATGTGCAATCTTAGTTAGCTACATAGACAGACTAATAAGAATAATCTAGTAATACCACACGGAGTCATAGTCGAGGCAGGATAAGAATTTAGATCCTGTCTACAAGAAGATCAAAGACGATTTAGAAAAAATCGAATGAGGAACGCTAGGAATAAATAAGTACTCTATATTAAAATTAAAACTTACTGGGGCCAGCAAAGGAGCCCTCGACTGCCCGGTCCTGGCCTGCATCGACAACAGCACCCTCCTCCTCCTCCTCCTGTGTCCTCCTCTTGCCCCTGGGGGAAGCTGATGTACAACATGAAAGAAAGAAAAACAGAAAACATGGATGATATTTCTCAACCAAATCAAACATTTCAAAAGAACTAACAAAGTAACAAAATATTTTTGCGAAATAGCAAATAGGGAACGACTCCACAGGATATATTATTGACCAATCTCATGTGGTCGACTACGTCATTACTTTAGTATTGCTTGATTTGTGGACCGTCGAATTGGAAACTACCCTATGTAACTCACTAAACAAAGTACTAAAAAGGTTTGCCTAGGATTGGCAGGCAGCAGTCCGCAGCACGCAAAGTGACAGCCAAAGTCCATCGTGACTAAAGTTTCCTACTACATGACTAAAGTTTCCTACTACATTAACCAGTCATTAAAATACTCAAACTATTAATCCACCACCACTATTTCTTCTTATCGCCATGTGTACAAAGGAAGGACTGGACTTGAGTCTGTAGGGGCTGCTTTAGAAGGCCCTTGCGGCTCTTTTGCTCCATTGTTGCGTGACTTTTGTGACACAGCGACAGCACAAAAGAGGCGCAATGGTGCGGCGTATATTAACAACGTGACGCATATGGGAGATGCATTACGTTGTAAAGCCCTGCGCCAATAGGGGGCGTTCCGGCGCAAGGGAGGGCGTTCCTGCGCAGGAATGCATCCTAAAAGTGGCTGAGGGAAATTTACAAGATTTCAATCAGTCACTTTGAGGACAATGATGCGTGACTCAAACCCTGCGCCTGCTTGAAGCAGACGTACGGCTTGACGCAGCATTGGGGAGATAGGGCACCCCAGAGCATTGATGGAGCTGCACCATCGTTGCGACGCAACTCCAGCAATGCGCCGCCTTTACGGCACAGATGCGTAACGCTTTGGTGACGTTTTGGGCCCATGGCGCGCCGCATTGTAAATACGGCGCACCATGGGTGATGGTGGCGTGACACACAATTACTGGCGCATCCCTGCAACTTTGCAGGGATGCGCCGGTAATTAAAAATCTGAATCTTAGTGTGTAGCATTACGCAGTTCTTTCAACTACACTCATACATAATTTCACAGGCCAATGAAATGAACACAAAATCTAAAACAAATAAGAATAGTAGCAACACTACTGAGAAGAAGGAGAGCAGTGTACCTGAAATGCACAGAAGATTTTGAAATAAAATTTACCTACAATGTAATGAGCAGCATTATTGCTCTTGGTAAAAAACAAAAATTTGCAATATAATAACACAGCAGGAGAAAACATAGTAGTAAAGACATAGCTACTACTACTCACCAAGCCCGGGGATCTCAAGGCCAAGGAGGTCGAGCAGATCTCACTCACGGGTCAGGACATCCGTCCAGCGGTGGGTGGCCTGGTTGTAGGTGCACCAGACCCAAGAGTGGTGGTAAATGGCCTGGCACACCTTCTCCCACCGCTTCCGGCGCTCCCGGGCCCCGTACCCGGCACTGATCTTGCCGCCTCCCATGATGGTCCTGGGGAGGCGGCGCTGAACATAAAAAACGAGTTGGGCCACCTCCTCCGGGGTAAGGATCTCCCGTGGCATCACTAGCTCCCCCCTCAAACGCCCGCACGGGAGCCGGACACGGGGTGCGGGACCCTTCCCCTTCTCGGGATGCTTCCCGGCTCCCTTCACCATGGTCTGGTTTTGGTATCCTACAATGCTGCTCCGAAAAACGGCGTGGGGCGCCCGGGGGGGGGGGGGGGGGGTGGCGGCGTGAACGGGCTTTCCTAGGTGGAGGCTCGTCTGCTTTAGCGTTTCACTTGCCATTCTGCGGTTTTCCGCCCGCTTTTGCTGCACTGTGCCTCGTCAGTAGCGGTCTGTTGTGCGAATAGTCCCAAGGTAGCAGAACGCGCTGAGTTCTGGACGGCACCCAGGTGAAGTCACCTGGGTGCCGCACTGGTTTTGGTATCCTACAATGCTAATCCGAAAAATGGCGTGGGGCACACTGGGGGGAAGGGGGAGGCGGCGTGAATGGGCCTCCCCAGGTGGAGGCTCGTCTGCTGTAGTGGGGCGCCCCTTTACCGTTTCAGTTGCCATTCCGCCCGCTTTTGCTACACTGTGCCTCATCCGCCATTCAGCTGTTTACCGCCCGCTCTTGCGGCTACAGCGTCTCGCTCACCATGCAGTTGAGTTGCTCCCACTCTTGCGGTGCAGCGATAGGCGGCTGCCACAGGACTCTTAAAATGGCGGCCGGCTCTTCGGATTTTGGCCTGGTCAACTAAAATGGCCCTGGGACACCTTGGAACTCGGACGCTTGTCTGCACCCAATTCTAAAACAGTAAATGCTTGGATAACAATCAATCAAATGTAGAGGGAAGCAGGCACGACGGGTTACAATGGGGGCAAAGGCTTACGTTACCTACCCTTCACTATCTGCAAAGAGAGAATACTCCTAAAAGAAAAGAGGAGGGGGGGGCAGCGTTCAAAGCACATCAGCGTGCATAAATACGAAAATGTTTTTACATACCACGTACTTGACATTTTACAGCTTTTCATATTTGCTATTAAAAAAACATTGAAAATCACTGAAAAAACCATAGGTTATAGACCATATATAGTTAGGAATTAGCATATACAAAACCTTAATTTACTCGCACAAAACCATAGAAATTCGCATATATAGTTAGTTGCAATAACTATATATCGCGCACCCGTAATCCACTGCTGATGATGTCACATATTACATCATTCATGACATGGTCAGTGACATCACTGATGACATCACTGATGACATCACTGATGACATCTCATTTGACATTACTGATCACATCACTGATAGTGTCATTCATGTGATAATACGATGAACCTCTTCAGACTCTAATATAACCTTAGATACAATCAGTTTAAACAGACACTCACAGATTGTCACTCATCCATGGAGTTACTCACACATCTAGTCAGTCATGAAAAGAATCAATCACTCCTCCATTTCCTCAACTATACAGTTATACACACCTTACTAATTCAAACATATTCTAACACATATTTACTCTCTTATACAATCTCTGATACAAGTTCACAATGATTCATTCATCCACTCTCACATTCACTGGCTCTTATGCTCAGTTATTTATATATGTCAACTCTCACATGTACTGTGTTTTACATATGTACTTACTTTGACATGTAGCACTGAGATATCCATTCACTCACCAATTCACACATGCACACAGTCAACTGCCCATACAGCTGTTTCTACATGCACGTTTGAACCCATACATCTCGTGAATCAACTGCTCACACATCTATGCACAGAGTCATACACCTCCCAACCAACCACACCCATACTCTGTCTCCCATACAAATACTTGGGCAACCAATCAATAACCCATATAGTTACTCATATAGCTACTGATTAACACATGCAGCAGTTTACAGAACAACAGACATAATGATGCACAAATTAAGACAGTTTAGTCACTAACCCATGCACTCAGTGAGACACATTTAATCACTCTCTCATACAGTCAGTCATGCACCTACTAAATCCTTCATCCAGACACTTATACATCCACTCATTCTTCAATATGTAAGACATATTTTAAATTTACAGAAACATACAGTCACTGGATGTTGTTATTAGTGATGTCATCAGTGATGTCACTGACCATGTCATGAATGATGTAATATGTGACATCATCAGCAGTGGATTGCGGGTGCGCGATATATAGTTATTGCAACTAACTATATATGCAAATTTCTATGGTTTTGTGCGAGTAAATTAAGGTTTTGTGAATGCTAATTCCTAACTATATATGGTCTATAACCTATGTTTTTTTCAGTGAATATATATGTATATATTCACTGAAAAAACATAGGTTTCAGGTCATATATAGTTAGGAATTTGCATTTAAAAAACCTTCCAAATTCACTGAATAAACCATAGGTTTCAGGTCATTTATAGTTAGGAATTAGCATTTAAAAAACCATTTAAATTGCTCCTATATAGTTAGTTATACTAACTATATATCGCGCACCCACAATCTACTGCTGATGATGTCACACATTACATCATTCATGACATGGTCAGTGACATCACTGATGATATCACTGATGACATCTCAAATGACATCACTGATGACATCACTGATGACATCATCCAGTGACTGTGTGTTTCTGTAAAGTTTAAATATGTTTTACATATTGAAGAATGAGTGGATGTATAAGTGTCTGGATGAAAGATTTTGTAGGTACATGACTGAATATATGAGTGAGTGATTAAATGTGTCTTACTGAATATATGGGTTAGTGACTAAACTGTCTGAATGAGTGCATCAGTATATCTGTTGTTGTGTAAGCTACTGCATGTGTTGATCACAAGCTATATGAGTGGCTATATGTGTTATTGAGTGGTTGCCCGAGTATTTGTATGGGAGACTGAGTGTGTGTGTGGGTAGCTGGCATACATAAATGACAATACATAAGAGCTACTGATTGTGCGAGTGGCTGTATGGATCATTGTGTACTTCTATCAGTAATTGTATAACAAAGTAAGTATGTGTTTGTATATGTATGAATAAGTAAGGTGTTTTGTGTATAACTGTATAGTTGAGGAAATGAAACTGTGATTGATTCTTTGCATGACTGACTAGATGTGTGAGTAACTCCATGGATGAGTGGCAGAGTGTGAGTGTCTGTATAGGTGTTTGTGTGCAGATGATAGTGTTGTATTGAATAGTGACTGTATGTATGAGTGATTCTATGGGTAAATGATTGGATGTGTCTATAGACCTAACAATCAGTGTGTACGTATGTAGTAACTGGTATTAGTGCGTCAATGGTTTCAAGAATGGTCGTCTGTGTTTAACACTGGGTGTATCAAAGGTTATATTAGAGTGTGAAGAGGTGCATCGTATTATTACATGAATGATATCATCAGTGATGTGATCAGTGATGTTAATTGAGATGTCATCAGTGATGTCATTTCAGATGTCATCAGTGATGTCATCAGTGATGTCACTGACCATGTCATGAATGATGTAATATGTGACATCATCAGCAGTGAATTGCGGGTGCGCGAAATATAGTCAGTACAACTAACTATATAGGAGCAATTTCAATGGTTTTTTAAATGCTAATTTGTAACTATATATGACCTGAAACCTATGTTTTTTTCAGTCAATTTGCAAGGTTTTTTAAATGCTAGTTTCTAACTATATATGACCTGAAACCTATGTTTTTTTTGGTGAATTTGCAAGGTTTTTTAAATGCTAATACCTAACTATATATGACCTGAAACCTATGTTTTTTATTGTAAATTTGCAAGTTTTTTTAATTCTAATACGTAACTATGTAAGGCTTGAAACCTATGGTTCTTTCAGTGAATATATATATTTAATATAATATATATATAATTTTTATTTTCATTTTTTTTTTATATGATTACAGGGTCCGCGCACAGTGAACGCTCTGAGCTCTTACCCCGAGAAATTTTTTTAAGTTTCTAAAACATAATATCTACGTTTTCAGAGTAGATTTTAAAGGTAGACAATACCTGCTTTAATGTAGAAAATGTTTTTTTAAACTTTTACCAAAAGTATATTACTTTTTGAAGTAGTAACAAATCTCGCGAGGGTAGGTCACACGTGCACTCAACGTAAGAGCTCCGTCCGCGCACCATAAAAGCTTCCAGCTCTTACCCCCAAAAAGTTTTATAAACTTTAAATTGTTGTATCTACGTTTTCATTGCACAATGTAAAGGTACACATTATCTGGGATAATAAAGAACATGTTAATGTAAACTTTTAAAGAGCATATGTCATTTTATTTAAGCAATTATAAATCTCGCGATGGTGCGTACTACGTAAACGCATCATAAGATGACGTTAGCGCTCCGTAAATAGACTGTAAACGCAACGTAAGCTTACGTAAGCGCTCCATAAACGCAATGCAAGCTCTCCGTAAGCTTATGTCCAACCATGTGACCTCAAAACAAAAGATTTAATTGGTTTATGATACTTCCTACTCCAATTGTTGAAAGACCACTCCCATGTTCATCATTCTTCTTTGGCTTTCGAGGAAGAAACACCTTTTTTCATCAGCACTTTGCTCCTGAAAAATCTATTGAAATGTCTGAACAGCAGGAACCTGAGCATTCAGAACATGGGGAACCTGAGCATTCAGAACATGAGGAATCTGAGAATTCTGAACATGAGGAACCTGAGTTTGTTCCTGAAACCCCTATATCACCTAAAGAGTCCATAATTTGGAATTTTTTTTAAAGTCCCAGAAGGACAGAAAAAGGTAAATGCACCTTTTGTCACATGCAAAATCTGTGACACAGAACTTTCCAGAGGGGATCCACAGAAGAAGTACAGCTTTGGAACTTTTAGCATGGAACGCCATGTCAAGAATATACACCCAAACAATTGGAGTAAAGCTGTAATGAAAAGATCATCAGAGGAGCAGGGCTCTGCTCCCAGCACTTCTTCTCAATCAGCAGCAACACCAATGCAAGCATCAACTAATAGCCTTTGGACAAGAGTCCATTCAAGTTATCCTGCAAAAAAACAGTAAGCACAGGTGCACCCCATAATTTTTTTCTTTATTTTTCATAGTTTGTTCCGGTTGAACAATAATCTGCCTTAAAAAGTTTATGTTTTTACATCGTTTTTCAAGCAAAACAAAAACAAACAAAAAACAGTTCTTTTTAGAACTACCTCTACTTGTTAAAGAAAGAACTACATTTCTATGTTTGTATGTAAAAGTTTGTCATAGTGAATTTTAAAGTGCAAAACTATAAGGATGTGGTACAGCATAAACCTATAAGGTGTTTACCTATAGTATACTGTACTACTTCCAAAGCACTGAAATGTAACATATGTATATAAATATGTTACAACTCAATGGGCCAGTTGTATGTAATCTCGATTTACCTACTCATAAATACCGAGGGCCAGATGTAGGTAATCCCAGAATACCACTTCTTAAATACCGAATGATACTGATTTGGTATTTAAGAACTGGCAATGGGGATGTAGGTATTTTTACTGAATTAATTGCCGATTCAGTTAAATTCGATAATTACCGATTTGGTAATTACCGAATCTGTATTTGCCATTGATTCCTATGGGCCTTGAAGCCATAGGAATCAATGGCAAATACCGATTTGGTAATTACCGAATGGGTAAATACCGAATCCTGCCAGTGGGAACAGAGTGTCACTTTGACACCCTGTAGCACCCCTGTTTTTGGCTTCTGTGCAATGTGACATACATACATGCCCTTAGGGCATGTATTTGTGCCACATGGCACAGGTGTACATGCACAGATGTGCATGTACACAGGAATTCCTTATTTACCACCCAATTGCTGTTACCGACCGGTAAATGTCTACCTACATCGGGCCCCAAATCATACCACTTCAATATTTAAGAGTAGGTAAACAGGATGTATGCAATTTCTCTTTTGAAATTACCGAATCTGTATAATTCAGTCATTTTACCGAATCAGTATTTACTGATTCGGTAATTGCCATTGATTCCTATGGGCCTTGAGGCCGTATAATATTCGGTGGTAACAAACAAATATTTAAGGGCCTGTGGCACTGTTTTCAAAACAAAGAAGTGTAAACAAAAGTGAACACAAAAGGGAAGAGGTGTGAGAAACAGAGAGAAGCAAGTGCACTGGAGGAAGTGGAGTGCCAGTAAATGAAGGTTCACTAACAGGTAAGAAATGGATAACAGAAAGAAGGTAGGAGAATAAGATCAAACCTAACAAAATAAAGAAAGAGGGAAACTGACTGAGGTAAAGAGTAAGCCTGGGCGTAGTTCGCGTAGCCGCACTCCGCGAGCTTCGCGAAGATGCACTTGCACTCCACGAACTACGCATAGCTCCGCGAGCATGCGTAGTAGCTTGCTTGACCCGTTCGCAAGCCATTTTTCGTCTTCGGGAGCGCCGTGGAACTCTGGAACCTGCTCGACACCACATCTCCAGACGTCGCCTTCCTCACGGAAACATGGATGAACGCCTCCTCAGCGCCCGACATCGCCGTCGGCATCCCGGACGGATACAAGATCACCCGGAGAGACCGCGTCAACGAGACAGGAGGAGGCATCGCCATCATCCACAAGAACACCATCCGCATCACGACCAACTCAGACGACACCCTCACAGCCGCTTAACATCTTCACTTTCAGATACACACCGACCCCAAGACCACACTCAGAGGCACCCTCATCTACAGACCCCCAGGACCTCGCACACAATTCAGCGGAGACATCGCAGACTTCATCAGCCCGCACGCCCTCGCCTCCGCTGACTACATCCTCCTAGGGGACCTCAACTTCCACCTGGAGAACAACAACGACAACACCACCACCACCCTGCTGGACAACCTCGCCAACATCGGACTCATGCAACTGGTGAACACCCCCACCCACTACGCCGGACACACGCTTGACCCAGTCTTCTCCTCCAGCAAGTACATCTCCTTCAGCCACTCCACCGGGCTCCACTGGACAGACCACAGCTGCGTCCACTTCAGCTTCAGAAAGACCACGATTCACCACCACCTGCAACAGGTTCCCCGCAGGAACTGGAACAAGATCACCACCGACCAGCTCACCACTTCACTGAGCCAGGACCCGCCCGCCAGCTCAACGGACCCCAACCAAGCAGCCAACAACCTCACACAGTGGATCACCAATTGCGCTCGCCCAACCAGCCTCGACCACTCGCAGTCCGGCTTCCGCACCAACCACAGCACCGAGACCGCCCTCATCGCAGCCACTGACGACATCCGAGCCCTGCTCGACAACTGGGAAACAGCGGCCTGAGGTTCCGTGACGATTTGAACCCGTGTTTTCAATATTGTCGGAAATACATAATATTGGTATCAGCGAACCGCAAATGATCCATTTAACATATCCTGGTGTTTTCGCTACGCTACGAGCAAGAGTACTCCTGTAACCAACACATTTCTGATCTACCCATGGCATCCATCTTAGATCATGGCAGCCATTTTGTGTTTCTTGCCCTCACATACGCAATAACCTCTGATCACTTCATTTCGATTAAGGACACGTAGCCTTAGCCGGAGATTCACCTCTCTAGTGACACGTGCACCTTAGACCAGAACACGCTGTAGCTGCATGACTCGACAAAGGCTGCCTCCTCTGCCCGAGGCCAGCCCTGCTGAACTGGTTCTCGTGTCCGTTGGCCTGATCACGATTAGGCGGCCGAAGCTGGTAGCCTTGCCCATTTACAACCCACAAACATCTCTTATCCTGCTTTTCTATCTTCTGCACCTGGCTCTGCTCCTTTCCTTCTGGGCCTTTATTAGGGGGAGGTAACGAAATTTACGATGAGGCGGTCTGGGTCCTGAATGAAAAGTTGACATGAGATTATGATGGAAAAGTGGGAACCTCTCATTCATAATGTTGTGTCATCAGATATTGTCGACGATTCCTGTGCAACGCCAAATATTTATTGTTTAGGGCACAAAGGTTTGGGAATGTACTACATGTGAAGAATTTGCCCGAAGCCCAATTTTCAGTATATAAGGAGCAACCCTCTTTGTACAAATGGAACAGGCTCCTGGATACTGCCCATGCGTAGTTTCTGTGACTTCTGTGTCCCTGCAGTAATAAACCTTTGGTCTTTGACGCCACCATTGAGAAGCCCGTGTTTCTGTTTATTTGTGCACCAAGACAGGTGGAACTCCGGGGTCTTCGGGTGTTGTTCCCTGACACCTCTGGACGGAACCAAAAAGTCCAGAACTCCAATTGGCGCCCAACGTGGGGCGACGTCATTCGGTACCGGTCCAAAAGCCTGAAGAGTTCGAGAAGCTTCGTGTGAAGATTCCTGAGGGAGACGCCCCACTTCATCGATCCCGGCATATCGCAAAAGTGGCCCGAAGTTCTCTTCCACGAGGGTTCCCGTTCAGGACGGCTGCAGTGGGCCGTTGCCTTGACCGTCGCCCTGTCTTGGACCCGAGGTGCAGTCTTTAGTACGGCGGAACGAGACGGGTTTCTCCTTGGTGACGTCTTCAGTGCCTCAGTTAAGTATTTAGTGGTTGCTAGTTGGTTACTTCGTGAGGGTTGTTAAAATCCTTTTTGGTTCTTGGTTTGGTTTGGTTCCGTAAGATTATCACTGGTTGTTCTGGTTACGATAATCTATTTGGTTTAGTTTGGGTATCGATACATCAGTTCGTTTTTGGTAGGCCTAAGTTCTTGGTTCAGGTGCACATATCTGTTTCTTGTTTTGTTTGTTCTGTGTTCCGGATTGCAAAATGGTAAGTCGGAGAAATTGTATGTTGTCTTGTTTTGGTTGCAACAGTGATTCACGATTGGAGGACTCATGTCTGGTTCCCCCGATTGGGACTCCCTTATATGATCTGTACTGTAAGCATGGTGTGGGTCCTATATCTTATAATGAGGTATGGGTCCGCTATACGGAAAAGGATGGTGTCCTTAGTTGGCCACTACATGGTAGTTTTGAACCCGAAATCCTCGATAATTTAGAAGCGAAATTGTTTAGGAAGAAAGCCCGGCCGGCAATGTTTGATTTTTTCCGTTACTGGCGAAAAGAATCTAAACAGAGAGAAATTAAAAGGTTGAAGAAAGAACAGAAAGAGCAAGAAGAGTTGACTTTAGAACAAGCGGCTAAGCAGCTGCAAGTTAACGAGTCTGAGAAGGCCATAGAGGTGGCCATTAGAGAGCATAATTTAGCGATTGACAAGTGCTATCCTGCCTTGCCATCGAAAACAGCTAAGATACTGGAGGACCCCGAAAACGATCCTCTGTTGTCTTATCTGTTACGGTCACCTCCACCGTATGCACAAGGTGCTACGGCTCCACCTGTACCAAATGTTCAATTGCCGGTTGCTGGACAACCTGGTATTCCTGCTCCTGCCCCTCAGAATCAAGCTCCTGTACCTCCTGTGGTCAATGTGAATGTTCCTACGGCACCTCCTCTTCCTGGGTTGCCGACTTCTATACCTATACCTGTATCGCTTACACCTACTGTTCCACAAGCTATCTTCCTCGATACTCCTACTGTCCCGCTATCTATTCCAACTGCTACTGTGTTCTCTGCATCTGCCAGTATGTTGACTCCGCTCTCTGTTCGTCGAAGAATCACTGATTCTGTCTCTAGCATTCTGTCTCCTCTCTATAAAACTTTAATTAAGACTCCTACTTCTGACTCTGTACAAAGACGTAGTCAGCTTCCGAGTACTGAGGAACGGGGAATATTAGATTCCACGGCTCTCAGATGGATTTCGAAGAGTAGGAGATATAGCACGAGAGATGTACTAGATACATTTATGCAGTGGAATGAACCAACACAACGATATGTTTTTGACGAGATGTGCTCCCTTTTACGTGAAGAATTAGAAGAAGATGACTCTGAATCTAATTTAGAAGACTTAATTAGGGTTCAGAAAGAGTTTGCTGCAGGAATGATAGTAGGTCAAAATATAAAAGAAGCGATGGAACTGATTTTAAGTTATAGAAATGATCCATCACTTCGTTCACCGAGAGACTTAGAGAAAGGTAGTACGAAGCAGACTCGCCAATATCCAATGAGGGAGGTTCCTCCAATTTGGCGCGACGCTGTACAAGCTGATGTTGCCAATGGTATTGTAGCCGCTCCGGCGCAATTCCAAAGAGTGTGGATACACATTCCGTGGAAGCGAGCCAAAGTGTTAGCAGTGAAGCAGGCCTTGCCAGATCCGCGTAAGAATCCTGCTGGGTACTATAAGGAACTAGCGCAAACAGTTGAGGCTTGTGTAATGAACTTAGCGGACATCGACATGTTATTTGGGAATGTAGTTCCGCAACCAATTTGGGCTAAAATTCGTAAAGAGAATCATCCAGTTGCCCTAGGTGGTAATTGGGCAGATATCGTTGCAGCGGATGGTCAGCAAATAGGTGGTTCCAAACCCGAACCTCTAATTGCTAATCTTCCAGGTAGGATAATCGACTTAATGAAGACTCTGATGCCCGCATTGCGCGTTAATTGGGACAAGTTGTCCGCATGCAGGCAGAAGAAAGACGAAAGTGTCTCCGACTTTTTCACGAGGTTCGAAGAGACTTTTGTAGATCATAGTGGTCAGGATATGAGCACAGAAGGAGGACAGAGACTGTTTGTCGATAAATTTGTACATAATTTGTTACCCGAGTTATGCAATAAATTAAAAGATTCCGAGAGTGCATGGGCTGTCTCTACAACTGCGCAAATACTTGCAACTGCACAGTATTATGAAAATAGGGATAAAGAGGAGAAAGAGAAATCAGATAGGAAAACGAAAGACTTAAAGACCAAAGTTCTCTTGCAACAGGCGTATCCGCCTCGCATGAATCAGACTAATACGCAACAAGGGTCATATCAAAGGACAGATTATAGTTCACCGAGACCTCAATATCAGTGGAACCAGTGTGCGTACTGTAAGAAAGAGGGTCACTACAAAAATGAGTGTCCAGTCCTAGCGCAAAATAATGCAGCAGCAGCTCAGAGAGGTCGTGGTGGTTTTGTGCAGAATTCTAGAGGTCGAGGACGAGGTGCTATGCCTCCACAAACGAATGATCGCCCTTCCAATCACTTTGATCAACGAAATGGACAGTCTGCCCAGCAAAATAGATCTCAACAGTATCTTGTTGAAGACTATTGTGAAGTGGATGAGGGATTTCAGCAAAATGGGTACTAGGACAGCCATGGACAGAGAGAGGGAGTAGTATCAGTTCCAGTGGATCAGAGTGGGCCTTATGTCGCAGTAGCAACATCAGGTGTAGTCGAACCGTTTCTGTTGGATACTGGTGCAGCAAAAAGTTCTATCATTCATGCGAAACTCCCTGGCGCACCTTTGTCCGGCTCAACAAATGTTTCTGTAGGTTTTTCAGGCGCCCCTGTTTACAACCCCATATCTGGTCCTTTGTCTATTTCAGTTGGACCGTGTCAATTGAAAGCACCCCTGATTTTGACGACAGGTTGTAATGAAAATCTGCTTGGTTTAGACTTGTTAAAACGCCTATATGCGACATTGTACTGTTCTCCGGAAGGAGTACAGCTTACATTGGGCAAAAGAATCACCTCTCCGATGTACTTGTCAATGGATGCACTCCCGCCAGAGCTGCGTTCGCTCCCTGATACTCTTTGGGCGACTGGTCCTAACGATGTAGGCCTTTTAGAAATACCACCATATGTAGTCACTTTGAAAGCAAATGTAAAATTTCCACGAATTCCTCAATACAAAATATCTAGTGAAGGTGAACGTGCACTTTTATTGATTGTACAAGATTTGATTAAGAAAGGTGTGGTTGAAGAAACTAGAGGAAATGTCTGTAACAGTCCTGTATTACCGATTTTGAAACGAACTGATCCTACAAAGCCTCCAGTGTATAGGTTTGTCATTGACCTCAGAGAAGTTAATAAGATTGTGGTCCCGCAGTTTCCTGTAGTTCCAGACATTACTGCCTTGTTAACATTGATCCCTGCTACAGCCACATGGTTTTCAGTCATCGACTTGAAGAATGCCTTTTTCAGCATTCCGATAGCCGAAGAAAGCAGAGATATTTTCGGCTTCTGTCTAGCAGGTCGAAGCTTCAGGTTTAAACGCGCTCCACAAGGCTATTGTGAGAGCCCATCCATTTACAGTCAGGCATTAAAAAGTCAGTTAAATTCTTTTGTACTTCCTCAAGGTTCGGCTCTAGTGCTGTATGTAGACGATCTTCTAGTGGCTGCCGATGACAAGGAAACTTGCAAAGCAGCTACGATTTCGTTATTGCATCATTTATCCAATTTGAATCATAAGGTATCACCTTCGAAAATGCAATACTGCTGCCAAGAAGTGACCTACCTAGGTCATCTCTTGTCAAAGGAGGGAAGGAAGTTGACCCCAGAGAGAATAAAAGCAATTACGCAAATGAGTGTTCCTCGCACGCAGAGAGAAGTGCGATCCTTTTTAGGTATTACCTCTTACTGTAGGCAGTGGATCCCAAATGTTTCTCTTTTAGCAAAACCGTTGGTAGCTTTGACTGGGAAAAATGTTCCGAGTCCGGTGCCATGGTCTGATGAATGTCAAGAGAGTTTTTCTGAGTTACGAAAAGCATTGTGTTCAGCTCCTGTATTGGGTACACCTGATTACAGCAAGCCATTCACGCTCTATGTTCACGAGAGAGAAGGTTGCGCGTTGAGTGTTCTGACACAGAAATTTGGTGATAAACAACGCCCTTGTGCGTATTTTTCATCAACATTAGATCCGGTAGCCAGAGCATTACCTAGTTGTTTGAGAGCTACAGCGGCAGCTGCGGCTTCCATTCGACAATCTGCTGGTTTGGTGATGAACAACATGCTAGTGGTCATGGTTCCTCATGCAGTGGATACACTCATGAACCGAACCAAGACGCAACACCTTACCAGTGCGAGATTATCTGGCTACGAGCTGACACTGCTAGCAAGTCATATTCAGATTAAAAGATGCAATGTATTGAATCCAGCAACATTGTTGCCGACTAATCAAGAGTCGAGTGATTCCGAGCCACATGATTGCTGTTTTAGAACCGAGGAAGAGACAAAAGGACAAATTGATTTAAAAGACACTCCGTTGTCAGATCCAGATGGCACGTTGTATGTTGATGGGTCATGTTTTAAATTGGAGAATGGTGATGTGACTGCTGCCTATGCGGTAACGACTTTAAGAACGATTGTGGAGACTGCAAGAGTGAGTCAGAATTCTGCCCAAGCTGCAGAATTAATAGCTCTAACAAGAGCGTGTGTTTTAGCTAAGGGAAAGAGAGTGAATGTGTTTACAGATAGTCAGTACGCGTTTGGTGTGGCCCATAGTTTTGGCCGTTTGTGGAAAGAAAGAGGTTTCATTACGTCCCATGGGACTAAGATTCAACATGGTCAGCTAGTTAACGACTTGTTGGAATCTCTAACCTTGCCGACTGAAGTTGCGATCGTGAAGTGCAGTGCTCATAAAGCAATCACGGATGATGTTGGTCGTGGGAATGCTTTTGCTGATGAGACCGCTAAACAAACAGCTTGAGATATGATGAGTAGAATGTATGTTGCTACGTCTGCAAGATGGATTTCCGAGTCTGGAATGTGTGAGGATACAGTGGAAAGTGTGAAAGAGATTCAGAAAGAGGCAACTGAGGAGGAAAAGCGTGCATGGAAAGAAAGTACGGGCAAGTTGGATTCGAGTGAGTGTTGGATTGATTTGTCAGAACAACAGCGTTGGATGTTGCCTGATGCGTATGTGCTTGCAGTGGTGACAATGGCGCATGGAGTAGCGCATATAAGTTCTAAAGGAATCTGTAAGATGTTGGCTCCGGTCTGGAAGAATGATGGGATCAGTAAATGTGCAGAGAGAGTGGTGAAAAATTGTATGGTATGCCTGATGCATAATCCTGGCAAGGGAACCCCAACTCCTGCTGGTCACTTCGCTCCTCCTTCCTGCCCCTTTGAAGTGATTCAGTTAGATTTCATACACATGGATCGCTGTAATAATTTAAAATACGTTCTGGTGGTAGTCTGTGCTTTTTCCAGATGGATCGAAGCATATCCACTAAAGGACAATACTGCCCTATCAACTGCCAAAATTCTTCTCAAAGAATATTTCCCTAGGTATGGAATGCCACGGATTGTATGGTCAGATAACGGAAGTGAGTTTATAGGGAAAGTTATGCAGAGTGTGTGTGCCGGTTTGGGCATTAAACAGAAATTTCATAGTGCAAACCATCCCCAGTCTGCTGGTTTAGTTGAGGGTTACAATGGCACCCTCAAACTAAAACTAGCTAAAATATAGGCATCCACGGGTTTATCCTGGCCAGACGCACTACCCTTGGCTTTGTTATCAACGAGAGCAACTGTACATTCTAGAGTAGGGCTTAGTCCTTACGAAATTGTTTTTGGCTGTCCGGCAAATGTGTGGGGAGTGCCTAGGCCAAAGGAGTTTTGTTCCCTAGAATATCCTATGTTGATCGATTACCTTTACGACTTGACTGCTAAATTGAGTCTTATTCACCAACAGGTTTTCGATGCATTGCCAAAGCCTCCGGAGAGTCCAGGGCATCAGCTGAAACCCGGCGACCACGTTGTGGTCCGAAATTTCGCGAGAACAAAGAACCTTCAGCCCAAGTTTGTCGGACCTTTCCAGGTGCTGCTTGCAACGAGAACTGCCGTTCGTGTGGCTGGACGTAAGCACTGGATACACGCAACTCATGTCAAACGTGTACCTTTGCCACTTCCTTACGACGACTGGGTGAAGAAGGGAATTGGTGCCTCTGAATGCGAGCAAACGCCCAAGTTTATCCCTTTCAGCGATGCCGAATTGGTAACTGACACTCTGAACTCTGACTCTCCTCCTGAAAAGACTCCTCTGAACTCTGAACATTTGTCCTCTGCATCAGAAAAAACTCTGTCATCTGCGAACCTGAACACTGCAACAGCTACTAGTGATACGTTATTTGCCGATCAAACAGTTCCGGCAAAACAAAGATACAACTTACGACCTCGTAATATGGACAAATAAAGCAGGCAACTGCCTATTGTGATATTTTGAAATTTTGAACTTTTGCCTTCAGCCAGGAAGTTTGCTATTGTTTTATTGTTTTTAAAATTGCCTTGCCGTCTGGGTAGCCGTAGGGTCGTGGCTGTGTGCCTAGTTGAATCTGCGGGGGTCTGACACAAGGTCGATCTTTCTGTTGGTTCTGGGAACTCCCAGGGCTGATAGAGGCATTTTCATCTACGTACACATCATCAGTGGTCGCGAGCGGATTGTAGAAGATGGAGCTTCCTGCGCTGCAATGAGAAAATGTGATTTATGTTCGCAGAAACAGACTTTACAGAATTCTTCACAGCAAATGCTTTTTGATACAATGTGCCATTACATTTTTGATTGTTTTGATAACGTTGGTGGGTGGAATCGTCTTTGGTATGGGTTTGATTTTTGTACCAGTAACTGCAGTACCTCCCCTTGATCCTGCTACTTCTACTGTTTCTTCCATACACTCTTTTCACTCGTTTCCTGAACATGAGCAAGCTCGACGCTCTGAATTCATCAATAACACTTTTGTACAGCTCTTGCACCAACACCAACTGGTAGTTAACACTACAGACTGCTGGGTGTGTGGCTTGATACCCCACACTATGGATAAAGGCATTCCTTATCTGGTTTTGCCTTTTAGCTATAATGGATCATTTCAGGCCCTTCAAACCATCTTTGCTTATGCCCTTGAAACCTATCCTCCACGTCCACCACGTTCCACTAAATATAACTCTGCCAACAAAGCTTTAGTCCAGGGAATTATTGACATGATCAAGGACGTCAATAATACTCCATCTTACCCTAGAGACGAATTGCGAGTATATTTGAGTTGGAATTCGTCAGAGTATCGCCTTAGTTTGGGAGAAAGCAAGCGTAAAAGCTCAACTCCAATCTGGGTCGTACCTCACCGGGGTCAGGTCTATTTGCAAGGAAATGGGAGAAATCCGAGAGCTCAGCTAGGGAGGAGTGAGTGCGTAGAGACTTACGTGTTTCCGTCTAACTCTTCCCCTGCTTTTCTTACTGCTAGGGGTACCTACTTCATCTGTCGAGACAGGGCATATACATGGTTGCCTGCCGACTTTTCAGGATCATGTTATATTGCTCGATTATTGCCTCCAACAAACACTGCATCATCTGACTACCACAAGACCAGAGTAGCAAGAGGTGTCTTCAGCAAGGAAGATACCGCTGGTCAGGAAGCTGGAGACTTCTTCAAAGGTTTCCTTCCGTTCTGGGGGCCTATGGCCAATAGTAGAAACATACGTCAGCTAACACGGGTAGTTGAATCTACTATTACCGAAACTGCTGGTGCCCTTAGCAATTTGACAGCTGAGCTTCAGGCGGATAGACTCATGACGTTGCAGAACCGTATGGTTCTAGACGTAATACTTGCAGATCGAGGTGGGGTATGCAGAATGATCCAATCGAGCTGCTGTGTCTTTATTCCCAATAATGCTCCAACAGTCTACGAGGCGATCTCTAAGCTACACAAGATTTCCGACTCTATACACGTAGACAAGGGAAACTGGTCCTTCATGGAGTGGTTTTGGACTCTGATCTCAGCGTGGGGATGGAAGGTTCTGATGGTCATTGGTGTCATCTTAGTATTCCTATTCTCATGTTGTCTGATTATCCAGTGTGGTCCAGCTCTGTGTAGTCTTTGTGCTGCAACCTGTTTCAGAAAACCACCTGCGTTTGGAGAAAAGGCGCGAGAAAGGATGATGATACAACAGCATGTCACTGACCTAATGAGCATAGAATTAGACTCTGACATAGACTGAGTAATTGCCTATGTAAGGGCAAAAGGAGGGTCTGAGGATCCGTGACGATTTGAACCTGTGTTTTCAATATTGTCGGAAATACATAATATTGGTATCAGCGAACCGCAAATGATCCATTTAACATATCCTGGTGTTTTCGCTACGCTACGAGCAAGAGTACTCCTGTAACCAACACATTTCTGATCTACCCATGGCATCCATCTTAGATCATGGCAGCCATTTTGTGTTTCTTGCCCTCACATACGCAATAACCTCTGATCACTTCATTTCGATTAAGGACACGTAGCCTTAGCCGGAGATTCACCTCTCTAGTGACACGTGCACCTTAGACCAGAACACGCTGTAGCTGCATGACTCGACAAAGGCTGCCTCCTCTGCCCGAGGCCAGCCCTGCTGAACTGGTTCTCGTGTCCGTTGGCCTGATCACGATTAGGCGGCCGAAGCTGGTAGCCTTGCCCATTTACAACCCACAAACATCTCTTATCCTGCTTTTCTATCTTCTGCACCTGCACCTGGCTCTGCTCCTTTCCTTCTGGGCCTTTATTAGGGGGAGGTAACAAAATTTACGATGAGGCGGTCCGGGTCCTGAATGAAAAGTTGACATGACATTATGATGGAAAAGTGGGAACCTCTCATTCGTAATGTTGTGTCATCAGATATTGTCGACGATTCCTGTGCAACGCCAAATATTTATTGTTTAGGACACAAAGGTTTGGGAATGTACTACATGTGAAGAATTTGCCCGAAGCCCAATTTTCAGTATATAAGGAGCAACCCTCTTTGTACAAATGGAACAGGCTCCTGGATACTGCCCATGCGTAGTTTCTGTGACTTCTGTGTCCCTGCAGTAATAAACCTTTGGTCTTTGACGCCACCATCGAGAAGCCCGTGTTTCTGTTTATTTGTGCACCAAGACAGGTGGAACTCCGGGGTCTTCGGGTGTTGTTCCCTGACACCTCTGGACGGAACTAAAAAGTCCAGAACTCCAGGCCCTCATCCTCCTGGACCTCTCCGCAGCATTCGATACGGTCTGCCACCGCACCCTAGTGCAGCGCCTCAGCAACATTGGAATCCAAGAGAAGGCACTGGAGTGGATCATCTCGTTCCTCACCGGAAGAACCCAGAGAGTCCGCCTCCCCCCATACAGATCCAAGGCCACCAAAGTCATATGCGACGTACCACAAGGATCATCACTCAGCCCCACCCTCTTCAACGTCTACATGAGCCCCCTAGCAGCCATCGTACTCCAACACAACCTCAACATCATCTCCTACGCCGACGACACCCAGCTGATCCTCTCCCTCACCAACGACCCAGGAACCGCCAGAACCAACCTACATGAAGGGATGAAAGACGTAGCCGAGTGGATGAGGAACAGCCGCCTGAAACTGAACTCAGACAAGACGGAAGTCCTCATCCTTGGATCATCACCCTCCGCCTGGGACGACTCCTGGTGGCCCCCTGCCCTGGGCAGCGCACCCAAACCAACAGACCACGCACGCAACCTGGGCTTTATCCTGGACTCCTCCCTCACGATGACCAGACAAGTCAACGCCGTCTCATCATCATTCTTCAACATCCTACGCATGCTCCGAAAGATCTTCCCATGGCTCGCCACCGAAACCAGGAAGACGGTCACACAGGCACTCTTCACCAGCCGACTGGACTACGGAAACACCCTCTATACCGGAACCACAGCCAAACTCCAGACAAGACTCTAACACATCCAGAACGCCTCCGCACGACTCATCTTGGACATCCCCCGACACAGCCACATCTCTGGACACCTGAGAGACCTTCACTGGCTCCCCGTCAGCAAGAGAATCACGTTCCAACTCCTCACCCACACACACAAGGCCCTCCACGACCTGGGCCCCAGGTACCTCAACAACCGCCTGACCTTCTACACTCCCACCCGCCAGCTACGATCGACCAGCCACGCCCTCGCCGCCGTGCCACGCATCCGAAGATCCACCATGGGAGGAAGATCCTTCTCCTAACTGGCAGCCAAGACTAGGAACTCCCTCCCCATCCACCTCCGCCTGACCCAAGACCACCTCTGCTTCAGGAAGCAACTCAAGACATGGCTGTTCGAGCAGTAGCGGACCCCCCTCCCCCAAGTGCCTTGAGACCCTCTGGGTGAGTAGCGCGCTATACAAATATCCTGATTGATTGATTGATTGATTGCCTGCATGCTCGGGATGTGTAGCGTGCAAAGTTACCCATGAGGTTTGTCCCGCCCGCTCGCATCCCCTTATTTCCGGTCACTACTAACGTGTTCGCGAGTTATTCTGTGCCAGATTGCAGTTTCTGCATGTTCGGCAACTCGATCTTACCGACAAGCATCCTCGCGCACGCGAAAATGCTATTGAGCGCGCGAGAACTACGCTACCCAGCAGTTTGCGGAGTATTCAACAACTTCGCGTTCTCCGCGGAGCGCGGAGTTGCCGAAACTCCGCAAACTCCGCGAACGGAGCGTAGTTCTTCGCCCAGGGTTAGTAAAGAGGAGGAGTGGTAGAAAGAGAGAGCAACGAAGATTAACTGTAAGGGAGAGACATGTAGAGAGAGAGGGAGCAAGAGACTGAGAAAGAGTGAGGCAGTTATTCTGTCACAATAAGAGAGTGATAACAAACTTATTTTTGATTCTCATACTTACCTTATAAATAATGAAAACTTAGACACTGATGCGAAAAAAGTTTTTTAGTTCTTATACTTACTTTCTAAGATATAAAAAAACTTAAAGAAATTATTTTTTTTAAATATAAAATCTGTAAAACACAAGAAACAAATAAATTATAATGCATACAATGTATATTTCACAATACAAGAGAGAAGGAAGGAGATTAAGAGTCAAGAAAGATAGATGACACATGCAGAGGGACACATGCCACAGGTGGAGAATAAGATGGTGCAGGCAGAGAGTTATATACAACAAGAAGAGGGTGAGATGGTGAAAGCAGAGGATAAGATGACACACGCACATGCATATATTGTACAGACAGAGGGAAGATGGCACACACACAGAGAAACATGAAACAGGCAAAGGAAGACATAGCACAGTCAAAATAGAGATGGCGAATGAGCGTGAGACAAGGGAAGTGAGGACACAGAGGGAGTGAAGGAAAGAGTGAGAGAAGGGGACTGAGTGAAAGAGCAAAGAAAGACAAGTGATGAAGTGTGGGTGAGTTAAAGAGAGTGAGTGTAAGGGAAGGGCAGTGAGACAGTGAAGGGACAGAGGAAATAAGGCTAACAGAGAGACAGTGAAGAAAGAGAAGTGAGGATGTCAGAGTTCAAAGGGTGTGACAGAAGGAGTAAGTGAAGTGGAGTAAGGTGAGTTAGGGAAGGTTATTGAGTAAGGGAGCAAAAGAAGGAAATAGAGGTGAAGGAGAGTAAATAAGATGAACTGAGAAAAGGTAAGTGAGGGAAACAAGAAAGGAGAAGGGAAGTGAAAGATAGGAATAAAGGGTACTGAGGGAAGCAGCCTAATGAAACAAGGGTGACGTGAGTGAGAGAAGGACAGTGAAGTTGAAGAAAGACAAATGATAGAGGGTAGATATAGTCGAGTGAGCGTGAGACAATGGAAGTGAGTTATTGACTACACACAGGGAGTGAAGGAAGGAGTGATAGAAAGAGACTCAGTGAGGTATCAAAGAACGGAAACTGAGGTAGTGTAGGTGAGGGAAAAGAAGTGACAGAAAGAGGTGATGGAGAGAGTCACGCTAAGAGACAAGGAGCGATGGAAGGATAGACAAAAATACAAATAAAAAGGTTTTTTGGGTCAGTCGTAGTTACCTTATAAATGAAATATCTGTGGAAACAAAAAAACAAATCAGTTATAATACATTATTTATAATACAAGAGACAAAGTAGGAGAAAAAGGAAAGAGGAGTTAGGGAAGTGGAGTTCTGGACTTTTTGGTTCCGTCCAGAGGTGACAGGGATAACACCCGAAGACCCCGGAGTTCTACCTGTCTCGGTGCACAAATAAACAGAAACACGGGCTTCTCGATGGTGGCGTCAAAGACCAAAGGTTTATTACTGCAGGGACACAGAAGTCACATAAACTACACACGGGCAGATTCTAGGAGCCTGTTTGATTTGTACAAAAAGGGTTGCTCCTTATATACTGAATATTGGGCTTTGGGCAAATTCTTTACATGTTAGTACATTCCTAAACCTTTGTGTCCTAAACAATAAATATTTGGCGTTGCACAGGAATCGTCAACATTATCTGATGTCAAAACATTACGAATGAGGGGTTCCCACTGTTCCATCATAATCCCATGTCAACTTTTCATTCAAGACCCGGACCGCCTCATCGTAAATTTCGTTACCTCCCCCTGATAAAGGCCCAGAAGGAAAGGAGCAGAGCCAGGTGCAGAAGATAGAAAAGCAGGATAAGAGATGTTTGTGGGTCGTAAATGGGCAAGGCTACCAGCTTCGGCCGCCTAATCATGATCAGGCCAACGAACACGAGAACCAGTATAGCAGGACTGGCCCCAGGCAGAGGAGGCAGTTTCTGTCGAGTCATGCAGCCATGGCGTGTTCTGTTCTAAGGTGCACGTGTCACTAGCAAGGTGAATCTCCGGCTAAAGCTTACGTGTCCTTAAGTGAAAGAGGTCACTGCGTGTCCATTGTCTATGTGAGGGCAAGAAACACAAAATGGCTTCCGTGATCTAAGATGGATGCCATGGGTAGATCAGAAATGTGCTCGTAACAGGAGTGCTCTTGCTCGTAGCATAGCGAAAACACCAGGATATGCTAAATGGATCATTTGCGGTTCGCTGATACCAAAAGTATGTATTTACGACAATGTTGAAAACACGGGTTCAAATTGTCACAGAACCTCAGAAGGGAAATGAGGGAGAGGGAAGGGGGAATTAGTGCACGTGCGTTAACAACGGTGAGTCTAAGAGAGAGGGAGTGATGGAAGAGTACAGAGAAAGTAAGATGACACAGGGAGTTTTGTAAAGGTGTGTTTGAAGTGCAGTTAGGTGAGTGACAGAAGGGGAATTAGTGAGTGAGCAAAGGAAGGAAAGAGAGGTGAAGGGGAGTGAAACAGAGGGACTGACTTAACATGTGTGGGTGAGAAGACTAAGAAGAAGGGGAGTGAAGTATAGGGAATGGGGATAAGTGAGGGAAGCACAATAAAGGTACAGGGGTGACATAGGGTAAAAGAATGACAGTAAGTTTGACGAAACAGAGGTGATAGAGGATGAATAAAGACAAATGAGCATGAGACAAGAAGAGTAAAAGAGTGAGGAAATAGAGGGAGTGAAGCAAAGAGTGCGAGAAGGGGACTGAGTGAAAGGAGCAAAAAAAAGTCAGTGACAAAATGTGGATGAGGTAAAAGGAGTGAACGTAAGAGAAAGGGAGTGAGAAACTGAAGGGATGGAAGCAGTGAGGTTAAGAGAGAGGCAGTAAGAGAAGGATAGAGAGAAACAGAAATAAAAAAGTAATTAAAACATATTTTTTATTAGTCGAACTTACCTTATAAATGTAATATCTGTGGAAGAGAGTAAACAAATCAGTTATAATATATATTTTACAATACAAAATGCAAATTAGCTTGAACAACATGTTATATGGTTTATTTTTGCTGTTCTCAGAATATATTGATTTTCACTAAAAACAGTGAGTTCAATACTACTCATCATATCACAGTGGGCAAAAAAAACAAAATCAAAATGATTGTGTTTTAAAAACCCATAAGACTTAGAAAAAACATATCTTAAATGTTTTCTTCCAAACAGCAATTTCTAAGATACAGTATCTCATTATTAAACTCTCAAACTAAAGTGATATAGAAACATATATTAACCACATTTACCCGAAATATGTATTCTTCATTTAAATACCTTTCCACATGGCCAAATGGTATACAGAAAGTCCTGTTTTTGGAAATTACTTAATAGTAGTTTTAAACTTTCATTTACTCGAATTTCTGAATGAAAAGTCCAACATCTATTTCATCATCTAACAATAATTATATTTGCACCTCTGACTTACTCTTGATTAACATTTCCTATACTACTGATATCACTCACTATGTGATACACTTACACTACTTCTATGACAACTACCAGTTTACTAATTATCTTTATCACTTTCACTCACAAACCAATTGTGAACAACACACTTACTTTTATTAACTGCTCCAATCTTCATTGTCCAGTAAAATTTCGGTTCTAAAAACACTAGGTAAGAATTTGGTAAGTCAAAAGGCAAACGTTGTTTGAAAATCAATTGAGTATCATTACAAACTTATGTAAAAACATACATTATCAACATTTACCCGAGAATCTCATTTTTCATTGATATACTTTCAAACATGGCCAAATAGTACGTAAAAATTCCTTGGTTTGGAAAATACTTAATAATACTCTTGACCGTCCATTTCCCAACCTTCTGCATGAAAAGCTCCAATGTCTTTCATAACACCTAACAATATTTGTATCTATACCAAAGGATGTGTATCACGTCCATAAAACCTTAAACAACCAGTAAACTATCAGAATCTGAACATCAAATAGTATCCTGATGACTAACTTTTATTAATTGCTCCAATCTTTCTAGGTTAATTACTTTTCCGAAAATTTAGGTTGTAAAAACACTAGGTAAGAAATTTTTAAGTCAAAAGGCAAATGTTTTTGGAAAGTCAAAACAGTATCATTACAATAAGTCCAGCCTTTTTGACATTTTAAATAAGCTGTATAATGTCCAGATGTTGTTGGAGGACCATCATGGAAAAAAATTGCTACAGTTACAAAGGTTCTTCCTGTAAGTGATAATTGAGAAGCCACACAATTTTTAATTAAAGTTGTTAATTTAGTTTCATCAGGTCTACATCGTTGTAACATTAAAATTACATACTGTCCATAACTTTGTATAAAAACTCGACAAGGCCTGGGCGTCGGGTTTTAGGGCTCCGGGCTAGGGTTCAGGGCTCGGTGTTAGGGTTTAGGGCTCGGGGTTAGGGTTAAGGGCTTGTCATTAGGGTTCAGGGGGAGGGTGGAGGGCTGGGCGTCGGGTTTTAGGGCTCCGGGCTAGGGTTCAGGGCTCGGTGTTAGGGTTTAGGGCTCGGGGTTAGGGTTAAGGGCTTGTCATTAGGGTTCAGGGGGAGGGTGGAGGGCTGGGCGTGGGGTTTTAGGGCTCCGGGCTAGGGTTCAGGGCTCGGTGTTAGGGTTTAGGGCTCGGGGTTAGGGTTAAGGGCTTGTCATTAGGGTTCAGGGGGAGGGTGGAGGGCTGGGCGTCGGGTTTTAGGGCTCCGGGCTAGGGTTCAGGGCTCGGTGTTAGGGTTTAGGGCTCGGGCTTAGGGTTAAGGGCTTGTCATTAGGGTTCAGGGGGAGGGTGGAGGGCTGGGCGTCGGGTTTTAGGGCTCCGGGCTAGGGTTCAGGGCTCGGTGTTAGGGTTTAGGGCTCGGGCTTAGGGTTAAGGGCTTGTCATTAGGGTTCAGGGGGAGGGTGGAGGGCTGGGCGTCGGGTTTTAGGGCTCCGGGCTAGGGTTCAGGGCTCGGTGTTAGGGTTTAGGGCTCGGGGTTAGGGTTAAGGGCTTGTCATTAGGGTTCAGGGGGAGGGTGGAGGGCTGGGCGTCGGGTTTTAGGGCTCCGGGCTAGGGTTCAGGGCTCGGTGTTAGGGTTTAGGGCTCGGGGTTAGGGTTAAGGGCTTGTCATTAGGGTTCAGGGGGAGGGTGGAGGGCTGGGCGTCGGGTTTTAGGGCTCCGGGCTAGGGTTCAGGGCTCGGTGTTAGGGTTTAGGGCTCGGGGTTAGGGTTAAGGGCTTGTCATTAGGGTTCAGGGGGAGGGTGGAGGGCTGGGCGTCGGGTTTTAGGGCTCCGGGCTAGGGTTCAGGGCTCGGTGTTAGGGTTTAGGGCTCGGGGTTAGGGTTAAGGGCTTGTCATTAGGGTTCAGGGGGAGGGTGGAGGGCTGGGCGTCGGGTTTTAGGGCTCCGGGCTAGGGTTCAGGGCTCGGTGTTAGGGTTTAGGGCTCGGGCTTAGGGTTAAGGGCTTGTCATTAGGGTTCAGGGGGAGGGTGGAGGGCTGGGCGTCGGGTTTTAGGGCTCCGGGCTAGGGTTCAGGGCTCGGTGTTAGGGTTTAGGGCTCGGGGTTAGGGTTAAGGGCTTGTCATTAGGGTTCAGGGGGAGGGTGGAGGGCTGGGCGTCGGGTTTTAGGGCTCCGGGCTAGGGTTCAGGGCTCGGTGTTAGGGTTTAGGGCTCGGGGTTAGGGTTAAGGGCTTGTCATTAGGGTTCAGGGGGAGGGTGGAGGGCTGGGCGTCGGGTTTTAGGGCTCCGGGCTAGGGTTCAGGGCTCGGTGTTAGGGTTTAGGGCTCGGGGTTAGGGTTAAGGGCTTGTCATTAGGGTTCAGGGGGAGGGTGGAGGGCTGGGCGTCGGGTTTTAGGGCTCCGGGCTAGGGTTCAGGGCTCGGTGTTAGGGTTTAGGGCTCGGGGTTAGGGTTAAGGGCTTGTCATTAGGGTTCAGGGGGAGGGTGGAGGGCTGGGCGTCGGGTTTTAGGGCTCCGGGCTAGGGTTCAGGGCTCGGTGTTAGGGTTTAGGGCTCGGGGTTAGGGTTAAGGGCTTGTCATTAGGGTTCAGGGGGAGGGTGGAGGGCTGGGCGTCGGGTTTTAGGGCTCCGGGCTAGGGTTCAGGGCTCGGTGTTAGGGTTTAGGGCTCGGGGTTAGGGTTAAGGGCTTGTCATTAGGGTTCAGGGGGAGGGTGGAGGGCTGGGCGTCGGGTTTTAGGGCTCCGGGCTAGGGTTCAGGGCTCGGTGTTAGGGTTTAGGGCTCGGGGTTAGGGTTAAGGGCTTGTCATTAGGGTTCAGGGGGAGGGTGGAGGGCTGGGCGTCGGGTTTTAGGGCTCCGGGCTAGGGTTCAGGGCTCGGTGTTAGGGTTTAGGGCTCGGGGTTAGGGTTAAGGGCTTGTCATTAGGGTTCAGGGGGAGGGTGGAGGGCTGGGCGTCGGGTTTTAGGGCTCCGGGCTAGGGTTCAGGGCTCGGTGTTAGGGTTTAGGGCTCGGGGTTAGGGTTAAGGGCTTGTCATTAGGGTTCAGGGGGAGGGTGGAGGGCTGGGCGTCGGGTTTTAGGGCTCCGGGCTAGGGTTCAGGGCTCGGTGTTAGGGTTTAGGGCTCGGGGTTAGGGTTAAGGGCTTGTCATTAGGGTTCAGGGGGAGGGTGGAGGGCTGGGCGTCGGGTTTTAGGGCTCCGGGCTAGGGTTCAGGGCTCGGTGTTAGGGTTTAGGGCTCGGGGTTAGGGTTAAGGGCTTGTCATTAGGGTTCAGGGGGAGGGTGGAGGGCTGGGCGTCGGGTTTTAGGGCTCCGGGCTAGGGTTCAGGGCTCGGTGTTAGGGTTTAGGGCTCGGGGTTAGGGTTAAGGGCTTGTCATTAGGGTTCAGGGGGAGGGTGGAGGGCTGGGCGTCGGGTTTTAGGGCTCCGGGCTAGGGTTCAGGGCTCGGTGTTAGGGTTTAGGGCTCGGGGTTAGGGTTAAGGGCTTGTCATTAGGGTTCAGGGGGAGGGTGGAGGGCTGGGCGTCGGGTTTTAGGGCTCCGGGCTAGGGTTCAGGGCTCGGTGTTAGGGTTTAGGGCTCGGGGTTAGGGTTAAGGGCTTGTCATTAGGGTTCAGGGGGAGGGTGGAGGGCTGGGCGTCGGGTTTTAGGGCTCCGGGCTAGGGTTCAGGGCTCGGTGTTAGGGTTTAGGGCTCGGGGTTAGGGTTAAGGGCTTGTCATTAGGGTTCAGGGGGAGGGTGGAGGGCTGGGCGTCGGGTTTTAGGGCTCCGGGCTAGGGTTCAGGGCTCGGTGTTAGGGTTTAGGGCTCGGGGTTAGGGTTAAGGGCTTGTCATTAGGGTTCAGGGGGAGGGTGGAGGGCTGGGCGTCGGGTTTTAGGGCTCCGGGCTAGGGTTCAGGGCTCGGTGTTAGGGTTTAGGGCTCGGGGTTAGGGTTAAGGGCTTGTCATTAGGGTTCAGGGGGAGGGTGGAGGGCTGGGCGTCGGGTTTTAGGGCTCCGGGCTAGGGTTCAGGGCTCGGTGTTAGGGTTTAGGGCTCGGGGTTAGGGTTAAGGGCTTGTCATTAGGGTTCAGGGGGAGGGTGGAGGGCTGGGCGTCGGGTTTTAGGGCTCCGGGCTAGGGTTCAGGGCTCGGTGTTAGGGTTTAGGGCTCGGGGTTAGGGTTAAGGGCTTGTCATTAGGGTTCAGGGGGAGGGTGGAGGGCTGGGCGTCGGGTTTTAGGGCTCCGGGCTAGGGTTCAGGGCTCGGTGTTAGGGTTTAGGGCTCGGGGTTAGGGTTAAGGGCTTGTCATTAGGGTTCAGGGGGAGGGTGGAGGGCTGGGCGTCGGGTTTTAGGGCTCCGGGCTAGGGTTCAGGGCTCGGTGTTAGGGTTTAGGGCTCGGGGTTAGGGTTAAGGGCTTGTCATTAGGGTTCAGGGGGAGGGTGGAGGGCTGGGCGTCGGGTTTTAGGGCTCCGGGCTAGGGTTCAGGGCTCGGTGTTAGGGTTTAGGGCTCGGGGTTAGGGTTAAGGGCTTGTCATTAGGGTTCAGGGGGAGGGTGGAGGGCTGGGCGTCGGGTTTTAGGGCTCCGGGCTAGGGTTCAGGGCTCGGTGTTAGGGTTTAGGGCTCGGGGTTAGGGTTAAGGGCTTGTCATTAGGGTTCAGGGGGAGGGTGGAGGGCTGGGCGTCGGGTTTTAGGGCTCCGGGCTAGGGTTCAGGGCTCGGTGTTAGGGTTTAGGGCTCGGGGTTAGGGTTAAGGGCTTGTCATTAGGGTTCAGGGGGAGGGTGGAGGGCTGGGCGTCGGGTTTTAGGGCTCCGGGCTAGGGTTCAGGGCTCGGTGTTAGGGTTTAGGGCTCGGGGTTAGGGTTAAGGGCTTGTCATTAGGGTTCAGGGGGAGGGTGGAGGGCTGGGCGTCGGGTTTTAGGGCTCCGGGCTAGGGTTCAGGGCTCGGTGTTAGGGTTTAGGGCTCGGGGTTAGGGTTAAGGGCTTGTCATTAGGGTTCAGGGGGAGGGTGGAGGGCTGGGCGTCGGGTTTTAGGGCTCCGGGCTAGGGTTCAGGGCTCGGTGTTAGGGTTTAGGGCTCGGGGTTAGGGTTAAGGGCTTGTCATTAGGGTTCAGGGGGAGGGTGGAGGGCTGGGCGTCGGGTTTTAGGGCTCCGGGCTAGGGTTCAGGGCTCGGTGTTAGGGTTTAGGGCTCGGGGTTAGGGTTAAGGGCTTGTCATTAGGGTTCAGGGGGAGGGTGGAGGGCTGGGCGTCGGGTTTTAGGGCTCCGGGCTAGGGTTCAGGGCTCGGTGTTAGGGTTTAGGGCTCGGGGCTTAGGGTTAAGGGCTTGTCATTAGGGTTCAGGGGGAGGGTGGAGGGCTGGGCGTCGGGTTTTAGGGCTCCGGGCTAGGGTTCAGGGCTCGGTGTTAGGGTTTAGGGCTCGGGGCTTAGGGTTAAGGGCTTGTCATTAGGGTTCAGGGGGAGGGTGGAGGGCTGGGCGTCGGGTTTTAGGGCTCCGGGCTAGGGTTCAGGGCTCGGTGTTAGGGTTTAGGGCTCGGGCTTAGGGTTAAGGGCTTGTCATTAGGGTTCAGGGGGAGGGTGGAGGGCTGGGCGTCGGGTTTTAGGGCTCCGGGCTAGGGTTCAGGGCTCGGTGTTAGGGTTTAGGGCTCGGGCTTAGGGTTAAGGGCTTGTCATTAGGGTTCAGGGGGAGGGTGGAGGGCTGGGCGTCGGGTTTTAGGGCTCCGGGCTAGGGTTCAGGGCTCGGTGTTAGGGTTTAGGGCTCGGGGTTAGGGTTAAGGGCTTGTCATTAGGGTTCAGGGGGAGGGTGGAGGGCTGGGCGTCGGGTTTTAGGGCTCCGGGCTAGGGTTCAGGGCTCGGTGTTAGGGTTTAGGGCTCGGGGTTAGGGTTAAGGGCTTGTCATTAGGGTTCAGGGGGAGGGTGGAGGGCTGGGCGTCGGGTTTTAGGGCTCCGGGCTAGGGTTCAGGGCTCGGTGTTAGGGTTTAGGGCTCGGGGTTAGGGTTAAGGGCTTGTCATTAGGGTTCAGGGGGAGGGTGGAGGGCTGGGCGTCGGGTTTTAGGGCTCCGGGCTAGGGTTCAGGGCTCGGTGTTAGGGTTTAGGGCTCGGGGTTAGGGTTAAGGGCTTGTCATTAGGGTTCAGGGGGAGGGTGGAGGGCTGGGCGTCGGGTTTTAGGGCTCCGGGCTAGGGTTCAGGGCTCGGTGTTAGGGTTTAGGGCTCGGGGTTAGGGTTAAGGGCTTGTCATTAGGGTTCAGGGGGAGGGTGGAGGGCTGGGCGTCGGGTTTTAGGGCTCCGGGCTAGGGTTCAGGGCTCGGTGTTAGGGTTTAGGGCTCGGGGCTTAGGGTTAAGGGCTTGTCATTAGGGTTCAGGGGGAGGGTGGAGGGCTGGGCGTCGGGTTTTAGGGCTCCGGGCTAGGGTTCAGGGCTCGGTGTTAGGGTTTAGGGCTCGGGGTTAGGGTTAAGGGCTTGTCATTAGGGTTCAGGGGGAGGGTGGAGGGCTGGGCGTCGGGTTTTAGGGCTCCGGGCTAGGGTTCAGGGCTCGGTGTTAGGGTTTAGGGCTCGGGGCTTAGGGTTAAGGGCTTGTCATTAGGGTTCAGGGGGAGGGTGGAGGGCTGGGCGTCGGGTTTTAGGGCTCCGGGCTAGGGTTCAGGGCTCGGTGTTAGGGTTTAGGGCTCGGGCTTAGGGTTAAGGGCTTGTCATTAGGGTTCAGGGGGAGGGTGGAGGGCTGGGCGTCGGGTTTTAGGGCTCCGGGCTAGGGTTCAGGGCTCGGTGTTAGGGTTTAGGGCTCGGGGTTAGGGTTAAGGGCTTGTCATTAGGGTTCAGGGGGAGGGTGGAGGGCTGGGCGTCGGGTTTTAGGGCTCCGGGCTAGGGTTCAGGGCTCGGTGTTAGGGTTTAGGGCTCGGGGTTAGGGTTAAGGGCTTGTCATTAGGGTTCAGGGGGAGGGTGGAGGGCTGGGCGTCGGGTTTTAGGGCTCCGGGCTAGGGTTCAGGGCTCGGTGTTAGGGTTTAGGGCTCGGGGTTAGGGTTAAGGGCTTGTCATTAGGGTTCAGGGGGAGGGGTGGAGGGCTGGGCGTCGGGTTTTAGGGCTCCGGGCTAGGGTTCAGGGCTCGGTGTTAGGGTTTAGGGCTCGGGGTTAGGGTTAAGGGCTTGTCATTAGGGTTCAGGGGGAGGGTGGAGGGCTGGGCGTCGGGTTTTAGGGCTCCGGGCTAGGGTTCAGGGCTCGGTGTTAGGGTTTAGGGCTCGGGGTTAGGGTTAAGGGCTTGTCATTAGGGTTCAGGGGGAGGGTGGAGGGCTGGGCGTCGGGGTTTTAGGGCTCCGGGCTAGGGTTCAGGGCTCGGTGTTAGGGTTTAGGGCTCGGGGTTAGGGTTAAGGGCTTGTCATTAGGGTTCAGGGGGAGGGTGGAGGGCTGGGCGTCGGGTTTTAGGGCTCCGGGCTAGGGTTCAGGGCTCGGTGTTAGGGTTTAGGGCTCGGGGTTAGGGTAGGGTTAAGGGCTTGTCATTAGGGTTCAGGGGGAGGGTGGAGGGCTGGGCGTCGGGTTTTAGGGCTCCGGGCTAGGGTTCAGGGCTCGGTGTTAGGGTTTAGGGCTCGGGGTTAGGGTTAAGGGCTTGTCATTAGGGTTCAGGGGGAGGGTGGAGGGCTGGGCGTCGGGTTTTAGGGCTCCGGGCTAGGGTTCAGGGCTCGGTGTTAGGGTTTAGGGCTCGGGGTTAGGGTTAAGGGCTTGTCATTAGGGTTCAGGGGGAGGGTGGAGGGCTGGGCGTCGGGTTTTAGGGCTCCGGGCTAGGGTTCAGGGCTCGGTGTTAGGGTTTAGGGCTCGGGGTTAGGGTTAAGGGCTTGTCATTAGGGTTCAGGGGGAGGGTGGAGGGCTGGGCGTCGGGTTTTAGGGCTCCGGGCTAGGGTTCAGGGCTCGGTGTTAGGGTTTAGGGCTCGGGGTTAGGGTTAAGGGCTTGTCATTAGGGTTCAGGGGGAGGGTGGAGGGCTGGGCGTCGGGTTTTAGGGCTCCGGGCTAGGGTTCAGGGCTCGGTGTTAGGGTTTAGGGCTCGGGGTTAGGGTTAAGGGCTTGTCATTAGGGTTCAGGGGGAGGGTGGAGGGCTGGGCGTCGGGTTTTAGGGCTCCGGGCTAGGGTTCAGGGCTCGGTGTTAGGGTTTAGGGCTCGGGGTTAGGGTTAAGGGCTTGTCATTAGGGTTCAGGGGGAGGGTGGAGGGCTGGGCGTCGGGTTTTAGGGCTCCGGGCTAGGGTTCAGGGCTCGGTGTTAGGGTTTAGGGCTCGGGGTTAGGGTTAAGGGCTTGTCATTAGGGTTCAGGGGGAGGGTGGAGGGCTGGGCGTCGGGTTTTAGGGCTCCGGGCTAGGGTTCAGGGCTCGGTGTTAGGGTTTAGGGCTCGGGGTTAGGGTTAAGGGCTTGTCATTAGGGTTCAGGGGGAGGGTGGAGGGCTGGGCGTCGGGTTTTAGGGCTCCGGGCTAGGGTTCAGGGCTCGGTGTTAGGGTTTAGGGCTCGGGGTTAGGGTTAAGGGCTTGTCATTAGGGTTCAGGGGGAGGGTGGAGGGCTGGGCGTCGGGTTTTAGGGCTCCGGGCTAGGGTTCAGGGCTCGGTGTTAGGGTTTAGGGCTCGGGGTTAGGGTTAAGGGCTTGTCATTAGGGTTCAGGGGGAGGGTGGAGGGCTGGGCGTCGGGTTTTAGGGCTCCGGGCTAGGGTTCAGGGCTCGGTGTTAGGGTTTAGGGCTCGGGGTTAGGGTTAAGGGCTTGTCATTAGGGTTCAGGGGGAGGGTGGAGGGCTGGGCGTCGGGTTTTAGGGCTCCGGGCTAGGGTTCAGGGCTCGGTGTTAGGGTTTAGGGCTCGGGGTTAGGGTTAAGGGCTTGTCATTAGGGTTCAGGGGGAGGGTGGAGGGCTGGGCGTCGGGTTTTAGGGCTCCGGGCTAGGGTTCAGGGCTCGGTGTTAGGGTTTAGGGCTCGGGGTTAGGGTTAAGGGCTTGTCATTAGGGTTCAGGGGGAGGGTGGAGGGCTGGGCGTCGGGTTTTAGGGCTCCGGGCTAGGGTTCAGGGCTCGGTGTTAGGGTTTAGGGCTCGGGCTTAGGGTTAAGGGCTTGTCATTAGGGTTCAGGGGGAGGGTGGAGGGCTGGGCGTCGGGTTTTAGGGCTCCGGGCTAGGGTTCAGGGCTCGGTGTTAGGGTTTAGGGCTCGGGGTTAGGGTTAAGGGCTTGTCATTAGGGTTCAGGGGGAGGGTGGAGGGCTGGGCGTCGGGTTTTAGGGCTCCGGGCTAGGGTTCAGGGCTCGGTGTTAGGGTTTAGGGCTCGGGGTTAGGGTTAAGGGCTTGTCATTAGGGTTCAGGGGGAGGGTGGAGGGCTGGGCGTCGGGTTTTAGGGCTCCGGGCTAGGGTTCAGGGCTCGGTGTTAGGGTTTAGGGCTCGGGGTTAGGGTTAAGGGCTTGTCATTAGGGTTCAGGGGGAGGGTGGAGGGCTGGGCGTCGGGTTTTAGGGCTCCGGGCTAGGGTTCAGGGCTCGGTGTTAGGGTTTAGGGCTCGGGGTTAGGGTTAAGGGCTTGTCATTAGGGTTCAGGGGGAGGGTGGAGGGCTGGGCGTCGGGTTTTAGGGCTCCGGGCTAGGGTTCAGGGCTCGGTGTTAGGGTTTAGGGCTCGGGGTTAGGGTTAAGGGCTTGTCATTAGGGTTCAGGGGGAGGGTGGAGGGCTGGGCGTCGGGTTTTAGGGCTCCGGGCTAGGGTTCAGGGCTCGGTGTTAGGGTTTAGGGCTCGGGGTTAGGGTTAAGGGCTTGTCATTAGGGTTCAGGGGGAGGGTGGAGGGCTGGGCGTCGGGTTTTAGGGCTCCGGGCTAGGGTTCAGGGCTCGGTGTTAGGGTTTAGGGCTCGGGGTTAGGGTTAAGGGCTTGTCATTAGGGTTCAGGGGGAGGGTGGAGGGCTGGGCGTCGGGTTTTAGGGCTCCGGGCTAGGGTTCAGGGCTCGGTGTTAGGGTTTAGGGCTCGGGGTTAGGGTTAAGGGCTTGTCATTAGGGTTCAGGGGGAGGGTGGAGGGCTGGGCGTCGGGTTTTAGGGCTCCGGGCTAGGGTTCAGGGCTCGGTGTTAGGGTTTAGGGCTCGGGGTTAGGGTTAAGGGCTTGTCATTAGGGTTCAGGGGGAGGGTGGAGGGCTGGGCGTCGGGTTTTAGGGCTCCGGGCTAGGGTTCAGGGCTCGGTGTTAGGGTTTAGGGCTCGGGGTTAGGGTTAAGGGCTTGTCATTAGGGTTTTCAGGGGGAGGGTGGAGGGCTGGGCGTCGGGTTTTAGGGCTCCGGGCTAGGGTTCAGGGCTCGGTGTTAGGGTTTAGGGCTCGGGGTTAGGGTTAAGGGCTTGTCATTAGGGTTCAGGGGGAGGGTGGAGGGCTGGGCGTCGGGTTTTAGGGCTCCGGGCTAGGGTTCAGGGCTCGGTGTTAGGGTTTAGGGCTCGGGCTTAGGGTTAAGGGCTTGTCATTAGGGTTCAGGGGGAGGGTGGAGGGCTGGGCGTCGGGTTTTAGGGCTCCGGGCTAGGGTTCAGGGCTCGGTGTTAGGGTTTAGGGCTCGGGGTTAGGGTTAAGGGCTTGTCATTAGGGTTCAGGGGGAGGGTGGAGGGCTGGGCGTCGGGTTTTAGGGCTCCGGGCTAGGGTTCAGGGCTCGGTGTTAGGGTTTAGGGCTCGGGGTTAGGGTTAAGGGCTTGTCATTAGGGTTCAGGGGGAGGGTGGAGGGCTGGGCGTCGGGTTTTAGGGCTCCGGGCTAGGGTTCAGGGCTCGGTGTTAGGGTTTAGGGCTCGGGGTTAGGGTTAAGGGCTTGTCATTAGGGTTCAGGGGGAGGGTGGAGGGCTGGGCGTCGGGTTTTAGGGCTCCGGGCTAGGGTTCAGGGCTCGGTGTTAGGGTTTAGGGCTCGGGGTTAGGGTTAAGGGCTTGTCATTAGGGTTCAGGGGGAGGGTGGAGGGCTGGGCGTCGGGTTTTAGGGCTCCGGGCTAGGGTTCAGGGCTCGGTGTTAGGGTTTAGGGCTCGGGGTTAGGGTTAAGGGCTTGTCATTAGGGTTCAGGGGGAGGGTGGAGGGCTGGGCGTCGGGTTTTAGGGCTCCGGGCTAGGGTTCAGGGCTCGGTGTTAGGGTTTAGGGCTCGGGGTTAGGGTTAAGGGCTTGTCATTAGGGTTCAGGGGGAGGGTGGAGGGCTGGGCGTCGGGTTTTAGGGCTCCGGGCTAGGGTTCAGGGCTCGGTGTTAGGGTTTAGGGCTCGGGGTTAGGGTTAAGGGCTTGTCATTAGGGTTCAGGGGGAGGGTGGAGGGCTGGGCGTCGGGTTTTAGGGCTCCGGGCTAGGGTTCAGGGCTCGGTGTTAGGGTTTAGGGCTCGGGGTTAGGGTTAAGGGCTTGTCATTAGGGTTCAGGGGGAGGGTGGAGGGCTGGGCGTCGGGTTTTAGGGCTCCGGGCTAGGGTTCAGGGCTCGGTGTTAGGGTTTAGGGCTCGGGGTTAGGGTTAAGGGCTTGTCATTAGGGTTCAGGGGGAGGGTGGAGGGCTGGGCGTCGGGTTTTAGGGCTCCGGGCTAGGGTTCAGGGCTCGGTGTTAGGGTTTAGGGCTCGGGGTTAGGGTTAAGGGCTTGTCATTAGGGTTCAGGGGGAGGGTGGAGGGCTGGGCGTCGGGTTTTAGGGCTCCGGGCTAGGGTTCAGGGCTCGGTGTTAGGGTTTAGGGCTCGGGGTTAGGGTTAAGGGCTTGTCATTAGGGTTCAGGGGGAGGGTGGAGGGCTGGGCGTCGGGTTTTAGGGCTCCGGGCTAGGGTTCAGGGCTCGGTGTTAGGGTTTAGGGCTCGGGGTTAGGGTTAAGGGCTTGTCATTAGGGTTCAGGGGGAGGGTGGAGGGCTGGGCGTCGGGTTTTAGGGCTCCGGGCTAGGGTTCAGGGCTCGGTGTTAGGGTTTAGGGCTCGGGGTTAGGGTTAAGGGCTTGTCATTAGGGTTCAGGGGGAGGGTGGAGGGCTGGGCGTCGGGTTTTAGGGCTCCGGGCTAGGGTTCAGGGCTCGGTGTTAGGGTTTAGGGCTCGGGGTTAGGGTTAAGGGCTTGTCATTAGGGTTCAGGGGGAGGGTGGAGGGCTGGGCGTCGGGTTTTAGGGCTCCGGGCTAGGGTTCAGGGCTCGGTGTTAGGGTTTAGGGCTCGGGGTTAGGGTTAAGGGCTTGTCATTAGGGTTCAGGGGGAGGGTGGAGGGCTGGGCGTCGGGTTTTAGGGCTCCGGGCTAGGGTTCAGGGCTCGGTGTTAGGGTTTAGGGCTCGGGGTTAGGGTTAAGGGCTTGTCATTAGGGTTCAGGGGGAGGGTGGAGGGCTGGGCGTCGGGTTTTAGGGCTCCGGGCTAGGGTTCAGGGCTCGGTGTTAGGGTTTAGGGCTCGGGGTTAGGGTTAAGGGCTTGTCATTAGGGTTCAGGGGGAGGGTGGAGGGCTGGGCGTCGGGTTTTAGGGCTCCGGGCTAGGGTTCAGGGCTCGGTGTTAGGGTTTAGGGCTCGGGGTTAGGGTTAAGGGCTTGTCATTAGGGTTCAGGGGGAGGGTGGAGGGCTGGGCGTCGGGTTTTAGGGCTCCGGGCTAGGGTTCAGGGCTCGGTGTTAGGGTTTAGGGCTCGGGGTTAGGGTTAAGGGCTTGTCATTAGGGTTCAGGGGGAGGGTGGAGGGCTGGGCGTCGGGTTTTAGGGCTCCGGGCTAGGGTTCAGGGCTCGGTGTTAGGGTTTAGGGCTCGGGGTTAGGGTTAAGGGCTTGTCATTAGGGTTCAGGGGAGGGTGGAGGGCTGGGCGTCGGGTTTTAGGGCTCCGGGCTAGGGTTCAGGGCTCGGTGTTAGGGTTTAGGGCTCGGGGTTAGGGTTAAGGGCTTGTCATTAGGGTTCAGGGGGAGGGTGGAGGGCTGGGCGTCGGGTTTTAGGGCTCCGGGCTAGGGTTCAGGGCTCGGTGTTAGGGTTTAGGGCTCGGGGTTAGGGTTAAGGGCTTGTCATTAGGGTTCAGGGGGAGGGTGGAGGGCTGGGCGTCGGGTTTTAGGGCTCCGGGCTAGGGTTCAGGGCTCGGTGTTAGGGTTTAGGGCTCGGGGTTAGGGTTAAGGGCTTGTCATTAGGGTTCAGGGGGAGGGTGGAGGGCTGGGCGTCGGGTTTTAGGGCTCCGGGCTAGGGTTCAGGGCTCGGTGTTAGGGTTTAGGGCTCGGGGTTAGGGTTAAGGGCTTGTCATTAGGGTTCAGGGGGAGGGTGGAGGGCTGGGCGTCGGGTTTTAGGGCTCCGGGCTAGGGTTCAGGGCTCGGTGTTAGGGTTTAGGGCTCGGGGTTAGGGTTAAGGGCTTGTCATTAGGGTTCAGGGGGAGGGTGGAGGGCTGGGCGTCGGGTTTTAGGGCTCCGGGCTAGGGTTCAGGGCTCGGTGTTAGGGTTTAGGGCTCGGGGTTAGGGTTAAGGGCTTGTCATTAGGGTTCAGGGGGAGGGTGGAGGGCTGGGCGTCGGGTTTTAGGGCTCCGGGCTAGGGTTCAGGGCTCGGTGTTAGGGTTTAGGGCTCGGGGTTAGGGTTAAGGGCTTGTCATTAGGGTTCAGGGGGAGGGTGGAGGGCTGGGCGTCGGGTTTTAGGGCTCCGGGCTAGGGTTCAGGGCTCGGTGTTAGGGTTTAGGGCTCGGGGTTAGGGTTAAGGGCTTGTCATTAGGGTTCAGGGGGAGGGTGGAGGGCTGGGCGTCGGGTTTTAGGGCTCCGGGCTAGGGTTCAGGGCTCGGTGTTAGGGTTTAGGGCTCGGGGTTAGGGTTAAGGGCTTGTCATTAGGGTTCAGGGGGAGGGTGGAGGGCTGGGCGTCGGGTTTTAGGGCTCCGGGCTAGGGTTCAGGGCTCGGTGTTAGGGTTTAGGGCTCGGGGTTAGGGTTAAGGGCTTGTCATTAGGGTTCAGGGGGAGGGTGGAGGGCTGGGCGTCGGGTTTTAGGGCTCCGGGCTAGGGTTCAGGGCTCGGTGTTAGGGTTTAGGGCTCGGGGTTAGGGTTAAGGGCTTGTCATTAGGGTTCAGGGGGAGGGTGGAGGGCTGGGCGTCGGGTTTTAGGGCTCCGGGCTAGGGTTCAGGGCTCGGTGTTAGGGTTTAGGGCTCGGGGTTAGGGTTAAGGGCTTGTCATTAGGGTTCAGGGGGAGGGTGGAGGGCTGGGCGTCGGGTTTTAGGGCTCCGGGCTAGGGTTCAGGGCTCGGTGTTAGGGTTTAGGGCTCGGGGTTAGGGTTAAGGGCTTGTCATTAGGGTTCAGGGGGAGGGTGGAGGGCTGGGCGTCGGGTTTTAGGGCTCCGGGCTAGGGTTCAGGGCTCGGTGTTAGGGTTTAGGGCTCGGGGTTAGGGTTAAGGGCTTGTCATTAGGGTTCAGGGGGAGGGTGGAGGGCTGGGCGTCGGGTTTTAGGGCTCCGGGCTAGGGTTCAGGGCTCGGTGTTAGGGTTTAGGGCTCGGGTTAGGGTTAAGGGCTTGTCATTAGGGTTCAGGGGGAGGGTGGAGGGCTGGGCGTCGGGTTTTAGGGCTCCGGGCTAGGGTTCAGGGCTCGGTGTTAGGGTTTAGGGCTCGGGGTTAGGGTTAAGGGCTTGTCATTAGGGTTCAGGGGGAGGGTGGAGGGCTGGGCGTCGGGTTTTAGGGCTCCGGGCTAGGGTTCAGGGCTCGGTGTTAGGGTTTAGGGCTCGGGGTTAGGGTTAAGGGCTTGTCATTAGGGTTCAGGGGGAGGGTGGAGGGCTGGGCGTCGGGTTTTAGGGCTCCGGGCTAGGGTTCAGGGCTCGGTGTTAGGGTTTAGGGCTCGGGGTTAGGGTTAAGGGCTTGTCATTAGGGTTCAGGGGGAGGGTGGAGGGCTGGGCGTCGGGTTTTAGGGCTCCGGGCTAGGGTTCAGGGCTCGGTGTTAGGGTTTAGGGCTCGGGGTTAGGGTTAAGGGCTTGTCATTAGGGTTCAGGGGGAGGGTGGAGGGCTGGGCGTCGGGTTTTAGGGCTCCGGGCTAGGGTTCAGGGCTCGGTGTTAGGGTTTAGGGCTCGGGGTTAGGGTTAAGGGCTTGTCATTAGGGTTCAGGGGGAGGGTGGAGGGCTGGGCGTCGGGTTTTAGGGCTCCGGGCTAGGGTTCAGGGCTCGGTGTTAGGGTTTAGGGCTCGGGGTTAGGGTTAAGGGCTTGTCATTAGGGTTCAGGGGGAGGGTGGAGGGCTGGGCGTCGGGTTTTAGGGCTCCGGGCTAGGGTTCAGGGCTCGGTGTTAGGGTTTAGGGCTCGGGGTTAGGGTTAAGGGCTTGTCATTAGGGTTCAGGGGGAGGGTGGAGGGCTGGGCGTCGGGTTTTAGGGCTCCGGGCTAGGGTTCAGGGCTCGGTGTTAGGGTTTAGGGCTCGGGGTTAGGGTTAAGGGCTTGTCATTAGGGTTCAGGGGGAGGGTGGAGGGCTGGGCGTCGGGTTTTAGGGCTCCGGGCTAGGGTTCAGGGCTCGGTGTTAGGGTTTAGGGCTCGGGGTTAGGGTTAAGGGCTTGTCATTAGGGTTCAGGGGGAGGGTGGAGGGCTGGGCGTCGGGTTTTAGGGCTCCGGGCTAGGGTTCAGGGCTCGGTGTTAGGGTTTAGGGCTCGGGGTTAGGGTTAAGGGCTTGTCATTAGGGTTCAGGGGGAGGGTGGAGGGCTGGGCGTCGGGTTTTAGGGCTCCGGGCTAGGGTTCAGGGCTCGGTGTTAGGGTTTAGGGCTCGGGGTTAGGGTTAAGGGCTTGTCATTAGGGTTCAGGGGGAGGGTGGAGGGCTGGGCGTCGGGTTTTAGGGCTCCGGGCTAGGGTTCAGGGCTCGGTGTTAGGGTTTAGGGCTCGGGGTTAGGGTTAAGGGCTTGTCATTAGGGTTCAGGGGGAGGGTGGAGGGCTGGGCGTCGGGTTTTAGGGCTCCGGGCTAGGGTTCAGGGCTCGGTGTTAGGGTTTAGGGCTCGGGGTTAGGGTTAAGGGCTTGTCATTAGGGTTCAGGGGGAGGGTGGAGGGCTGGGCGTCGGGTTTTAGGGCTCCGGGCTAGGGTTCAGGGCTCGGTGTTAGGGTTTAGGGCTCGGGGTTAGGGTTAAGGGCTTGTCATTAGGGTTCAGGGGGAGGGTGGAGGGCTGGGCGTCGGGTTTTAGGGCTCCGGGCTAGGGTTCAGGGCTCGGTGTTAGGGTTTAGGGCTCGGGGTTAGGGTTAAGGGCTTGTCATTAGGGTTCAGGGGGAGGGTGGAGGGCTGGGCGTCGGGTTTTAGGGCTCCGGGCTAGGGTTCAGGGCTCGGTGTTAGGGTTTAGGGCTCGGGGTTAGGGTTAAGGGCTTGTCATTAGGGTTCAGGGGGAGGGTGGAGGGCTGGGCGTCGGGTTTTAGGGCTCCGGGCTAGGGTTCAGGGCTCGGTGTTAGGGTTTAGGGCTCGGGGTTAGGGTTAAGGGCTTGTCATTAGGGTTCAGGGGGAGGGTGGAGGGCTGGGCGTCGGGTTTTAGGGCTCCGGGCTAGGGTTCAGGGCTCGGTGTTAGGGTTTAGGGCTCGGGGTTAGGGTTAAGGGCTTGTCATTAGGGTTCAGGGGGAGGGTGGAGGGCTGGGCGTCGGGTTTTAGGGCTCCGGGCTAGGGTTCAGGGCTCGGTGTTAGGGTTTAGGGCTCGGGGTTAGGGTTAAGGGCTTGTCATTAGGGTTCAGGGGGAGGGTGGAGGGCTGGGCGTCGGGTTTTAGGGCTCCGGGCTAGGGTTCAGGGCTCGGTGTTAGGGTTTAGGGCTCGGGGTTAGGGTTAAGGGCTTGTCATTAGGGTTCAGGGGGAGGGTGGAGGGCTGGGCGTCGGGTTTTAGGGCTCCGGGCTAGGGTTCAGGGCTCGGTGTTAGGGTTTAGGGCTCGGGGTTAGGGTTAAGGGCTTGTCATTAGGGTTCAGGGGGAGGGTGGAGGGCTGGGCGTCGGGTTTTAGGGCTCCGGGCTAGGGTTCAGGGCTCGGTGTTAGGGTTTAGGGCTCGGGGTTAGGGTTAAGGGCTTGTCATTAGGGTTCAGGGGGAGGGTGGAGGGCTGGGCGTCGGGTTTTAGGGCTCCGGGCTAGGGTTCAGGGCTCGGTGTTAGGGTTTAGGGCTCGGGGTTAGGGTTAAGGGCTTGTCATTAGGGTTCAGGGGGAGGGTGGAGGGCTGGGCGTCGGGTTTTAGGGCTCCGGGCTAGGGTTCAGGGCTCGGTGTTAGGGTTTAGGGCTCGGGGTTAGGGTTAAGGGCTTGTCATTAGGGTTCAGGGGGAGGGTGGAGGGCTGGGCGTCGGGTTTTAGGGCTCCGGGCTAGGGTTCAGGGCTCGGTGTTAGGGTTTAGGGCTCGGGGTTAGGGTTAAGGGCTTGTCATTAGGGTTCAGGGGGAGGGTGGAGGGCTGGGCGTCGGGTTTTAGGGCTCCGGGCTAGGGTTCAGGGCTCGGTGTTAGGGTTTAGGGCTCGGGGTTAGGGTTAAGGGCTTGTCATTAGGGTTCAGGGGGAGGGTGGAGGGCTGGGCGTCGGGTTTTAGGGCTCCGGGCTAGGGTTCAGGGCTCGGTGTTAGGGTTTAGGGCTCGGGGTTAGGGTTAAGGGCTTGTCATTAGGGTTCAGGGGGAGGGTGGAGGGCTGGGCGTCGGGTTTTAGGGCTCCGGGCTAGGGTTCAGGGCTCGGTGTTAGGGTTTAGGGCTCGGGGTTAGGGTTAAGGGCTTGTCATTAGGGTTCAGGGGGAGGGTGGAGGGCTGGGCGTCGGGTTTTAGGGCTCCGGGCTAGGGTTCAGGGCTCGGTGTTAGGGTTTAGGGCTCGGGGTTAGGGTTAAGGGCTTGTCATTAGGGTTCAGGGGGAGGGTGGAGGGCTGGGCGTCGGGTTTTAGGGCTCCGGGCTAGGGTTCAGGGCTCGGTGTTAGGGTTTAGGGCTCGGGGTTAGGGTTAAGGGCTTGTCATTAGGGTTCAGGGGGAGGGTGGAGGGCTGGGCGTCGGGTTTTAGGGCTCCGGGCTAGGGTTCAGGGCTCGGTGTTAGGGTTTAGGGCTCGGGGTTAGGGTTAAGGGCTTGTCATTAGGGTTCAGGGGGAGGGTGGAGGGCTGGGCGTCGGGTTTTAGGGCTCCGGGCTAGGGTTCAGGGCTCGGTGTTAGGGTTTAGGGCTCGGGGTTAGGGTTAAGGGCTTGTCATTAGGGTTCAGGGGGAGGGTGGAGGGCTGGGCGTCGGGTTTTAGGGCTCCGGGCTAGGGTTCAGGGCTCGGTGTTAGGGTTTAGGGCTCGGGGTTAGGGTTAAGGGCTTGTCATTAGGGTTCAGGGGGAGGGTGGAGGGCTGGGCGTCGGGTTTTAGGGCTCCGGGCTAGGGTTCAGGGCTCGGTGTTAGGGTTTAGGGCTCGGGGTTAGGGTTAAGGGCTTGTCATTAGGGTTCAGGGGGAGGGTGGAGGGCTGGGCGTCGGGTTTTAGGGCTCCGGGCTAGGGTTCAGGGCTCGGTGTTAGGGTTTAGGGCTCGGGGTTAGGGTTAAGGGCTTGTCATTAGGGTTCAGGGGGAGGGTGGAGGGCTGGGCGTCGGGTTTTAGGGCTCCGGGCTAGGGTTCAGGGCTCGGTGTTAGGGTTTAGGGCTCGGGGTTAGGGTTAAGGGCTTGTCATTAGGGTTCAGGGGGAGGGTGGAGGGCTGGGCGTCGGGTTTTAGGGCTCCGGGCTAGGGTTCAGGGCTCGGTGTTAGGGTTTAGGGCTCGGGGTTAGGGTTAAGGGCTTGTCATTAGGGTTCAGGGGGAGGGTGGAGGGCTGGGCGTCGGGTTTTAGGGCTCCGGGCTAGGGTTCAGGGCTCGGTGTTAGGGTTTAGGGCTCGGGGTTAGGGTTAAGGGCTTGTCATTAGGGTTCAGGGGGAGGGTGGAGGGCTGGGCGTCGGGTTTTAGGGCTCCGGGCTAGGGTTCAGGGCTCGGTGTTAGGGTTTAGGGCTCGGGGTTAGGGTTAAGGGCTTGTCATTAGGGTTCAGGGGGAGGGTGGAGGGCTGGGCGTCGGGTTTTAGGGCTCCGGGCTAGGGTTCAGGGCTCGGTGTTAGGGTTTAGGGCTCGGGGTTAGGGTTAAGGGCTTGTCATTAGGGTTCAGGGGGAGGGTGGAGGGCTGGGCGTCGGGTTTTAGGGCTCCGGGCTAGGGTTCAGGGCTCGGTGTTAGGGTTTAGGGCTCGGGGTTAGGGTTAAGGGCTTGTCATTAGGGTTCAGGGGGAGGGTGGAGGGCTGGGCGTCGGGTTTTAGGGCTCCGGGCTAGGGTTCAGGGCTCGGTGTTAGGGTTTAGGGCTCGGGGTTAGGGTTAAGGGCTTGTCATTAGGGTTCAGGGGGAGGGTGGAGGGCTGGGCGTCGGGTTTTAGGGCTCCGGGCTAGGGTTCAGGGCTCGGTGTTAGGGTTTAGGGCTCGGGGTTAGGGTTAAGGGCTTGTCATTAGGGTTCAGGGGGAGGGTGGAGGGCTGGGCGTCGGGTTTTAGGGCTCCGGGCTAGGGTTCAGGGCTCGGTGTTAGGGTTTAGGGCTCGGGGTTAGGGTTAAGGGCTTGTCATTAGGGTTCAGGGGGAGGGTGGAGGGCTGGGCGTCGGGTTTTAGGGCTCCGGGCTAGGGTTCAGGGCTCGGTGTTAGGGTTTAGGGCTCGGGGTTAGGGTTAAGGGCTTGTCATTAGGGTTCAGGGGGAGGGTGGAGGGCTGGGCGTCGGGTTTTAGGGCTCCGGGCTAGGGTTCAGGGCTCGGTGTTAGGGTTTAGGGCTCGGGGTTAGGGTTAAGGGCTTGTCATTAGGGTTCAGGGGGAGGGTGGAGGGCTGGGCGTCGGGTTTTAGGGCTCCGGGCTAGGGTTCAGGGCTCGGTGTTAGGGTTTAGGGCTCGGGGTTAGGGTTAAGGGCTTGTCATTAGGGTTCAGGGGGAGGGTGGAGGGCTGGGCGTCGGGTTTTAGGGCTCCGGGCTAGGGTTCAGGGCTCGGTGTTAGGGTTTAGGGCTCGGGGTTAGGGTTAAGGGCTTGTCATTAGGGTTCAGGGGGAGGGTGGAGGGCTGGGCGTCGGGTTTTAGGGCTCCGGGCTAGGGTTCAGGGCTCGGTGTTAGGGTTTAGGGCTCGGGGTTAGGGTTAAGGGCTTGTCATTAGGGTTCAGGGGGAGGGTGGAGGGCTGGGCGTCGGGTTTTAGGGCTCCGGGCTAGGGTTCAGGGCTCGGTGTTAGGGTTTAGGGCTCGGGGTTAGGGTTAAGGGCTTGTCATTAGGGTTCAGGGGGAGGGTGGAGGGCTGGGCGTCGGGTTTTAGGGCTCCGGGCTAGGGTTCAGGGCTCGGTGTTAGGGTTTAGGGCTCGGGGTTAGGGTTAAGGGCTTGTCATTAGGGTTCAGGGGGAGGGTGGAGGGCTGGGCGTCGGGTTTTAGGGCTCCGGGCTAGGGTTCAGGGCTCGGTGTTAGGGTTTAGGGCTCGGGGTTAGGGTTAAGGGCTTGTCATTAGGGTTCAGGGGGAGGGTGGAGGGCTGGGCGTCGGGTTTTAGGGCTCCGGGCTAGGGTTCAGGGCTCGGTGTTAGGGTTTAGGGCTCGGGGTTAGGGTTAAGGGCTTGTCATTAGGGTTCAGGGGGAGGGTGGAGGGCTGGGCGTCGGGTTTTAGGGCTCCGGGCTAGGGTTCAGGGCTCGGTGTTAGGGTTTAGGGCTCGGGGTTAGGGTTAAGGGCTTGTCATTAGGGTTCAGGGGGAGGGTGGAGGGCTGGGCGTCGGGTTTTAGGGCTCCGGGCTAGGGTTCAGGGCTCGGTGTTAGGGTTTAGGGCTCGGGGTTAGGGTTAAGGGCTTGTCATTAGGGTTCAGGGGGAGGGTGGAGGGCTGGGCGTCGGGTTTTAGGGCTCCGGGCTAGGGTTCAGGGCTCGGTGTTAGGGTTTAGGGCTCGGGGTTAGGGTTAAGGGCTTGTCATTAGGGTTCAGGGGGAGGGTGGAGGGCTGGGCGTCGGGTTTTAGGGCTCCGGGCTAGGGTTCAGGGCTCGGTGTTAGGGTTTAGGGCTCGGGGTTAGGGTTAAGGGCTTGTCATTAGGGTTCAGGGGGAGGGTGGAGGGCTGGGCGTCGGGTTTTAGGGCTCCGGGCTAGGGTTCAGGGCTCGGTGTTAGGGTTTAGGGCTCGGGCTTAGGGTTAAGGGCTTGTCATTAGGGTTCAGGGGGAGGGTGGAGGGCTGGGCGTCGGGTTTTAGGGCTCCGGGCTAGGGTTCAGGGCTCGGTGTTAGGGTTTAGGGCTCGGGGTTAGGGTTAAGGGCTTGTCATTAGGGTTCAGGGGGAGGGTGGAGGGCTGGGCGTCGGGTTTTAGGGCTCCGGGCTAGGGTTCAGGGCTCGGTGTTAGGGTTTAGGGCTCGGGCTTAGGGTTAAGGGCTTGTCATTAGGGTTCAGGGGGAGGGTGGAGGGCTGGGCGTCGGGTTTTAGGGCTCCGGGCTAGGGTTCAGGGCTCGGTGTTAGGGTTTAGGGCTCGGGGTTAGGGTTAAGGGCTTGTCATTAGGGTTCAGGGGGAGGGTGGAGGGCTGGGCGTCGGGTTTTAGGGCTCCGGGCTAGGGTTCAGGGCTCGGTGTTAGGGTTTAGGGCTCGGGGTTAGGGTTAAGGGCTTGTCATTAGGGTTCAGGGGGAGGGTGGAGGGCTGGGCGTCGGGTTTTAGGGCTCCGGGCTAGGGTTCAGGGCTCGGTGTTAGGGTTTAGGGCTCGGGGTTAGGGTTAAGGGCTTGTCATTAGGGTTCAGGGGGAGGGTGGAGGGCTGGGCGTCGGGTTTTAGGGCTCCGGGCTAGGGTTCAGGGCTCGGTGTTAGGGTTTAGGGCTCGGGGTTAGGGTTAAGGGCTTGTCATTAGGGTTCAGGGGGAGGGTGGAGGGCTGGGCGTCGGGTTTTAGGGCTCCGGGCTAGGGTTCAGGGCTCGGTGTTAGGGTTTAGGGCTCGGGGTTAGGGTTAAGGGCTTGTCATTAGGGTTCAGGGGGAGGGTGGAGGGCTGGGCGTCGGGTTTTAGGGCTCCGGGCTAGGGTTCAGGGCTCGGTGTTAGGGTTTAGGGCTCGGGGTTAGGGTTAAGGGCTTGTCATTAGGGTTCAGGGGGAGGGTGGAGGGCTGGGCGTCGGGTTTTAGGGCTCCGGGCTAGGGTTCAGGGCTCGGTGTTAGGGTTTAGGGCTCGGGGTTAGGGTTAAGGGCTTGTCATTAGGGTTCAGGGGGAGGGTGGAGGGCTGGGCGTCGGGTTTTAGGGCTCCGGGCTAGGGTTCAGGGCTCGGTGTTAGGGTTTAGGGCTCGGGGTTAGGGTTAAGGGCTTGTCATTAGGGTTCAGGGGGAGGGTGGAGGGCTGGGCGTCGGGTTTTAGGGCTCCGGGCTAGGGTTCAGGGCTCGGTGTTAGGGTTTAGGGCTCGGGGTTAGGGTTAAGGGCTTGTCATTAGGGTTCAGGGGGAGGGTGGAGGGCTGGGCGTCGGGTTTTAGGGCTCCGGGCTAGGGTTCAGGGCTCGGTGTTAGGGTTTAGGGCTCGGGGTTAGGGTTAAGGGCTTGTCATTAGGGTTCAGGGGGAGGGTGGAGGGCTGGGCGTCGGGTTTTAGGGCTCCGGGCTAGGGTTCAGGGCTCGGTGTTAGGGTTTAGGGCTCGGGGTTAGGGTTAAGGGCTTGTCATTAGGGTTCAGGGGGAGGGTGGAGGGCTGGGCGTCGGGTTTTAGGGCTCCGGGCTAGGGTTCAGGGCTCGGTGTTAGGGTTTAGGGCTCGGGGTTAGGGTTAAGGGCTTGTCATTAGGGTTCAGGGGGAGGGTGGAGGGCTGGGCGTCGGGTTTTAGGGCTCCGGGCTAGGGTTCAGGGCTCGGTGTTAGGGTTTAGGGCTCGGGGTTAGGGTTAAGGGCTTGTCATTAGGGTTCAGGGGGAGGGTGGAGGGCTGGGCGTCGGGTTTTAGGGCTCCGGGCTAGGGTTCAGGGCTCGGTGTTAGGGTTTAGGGCTCGGGGTTAGGGTTAAGGGCTTGTCATTAGGGTTCAGGGGGAGGGTGGAGGGCTGGGCGTCGGGTTTTAGGGCTCCGGGCTAGGGTTCAGGGCTCGGTGTTAGGGTTTAGGGCTCGGGGTTAGGGTTAAGGGCTTGTCATTAGGGTTCAGGGGGAGGGTGGAGGGCTGGGCGTCGGGTTTTAGGGCTCCGGGCTAGGGTTCAGGGCTCGGTGTTAGGGTTTAGGGCTCGGGGTTAGGGTTAAGGGCTTGTCATTAGGGTTCAGGGGGAGGGTGGAGGGCTGGGCGTCGGGTTTTAGGGCTCCGGGCTAGGGTTCAGGGCTCGGTGTTAGGGTTTAGGGCTCGGGGTTAGGGTTAAGGGCTTGTCATTAGGGTTCAGGGGGAGGGTGGAGGGCTGGGCGTCGGGTTTTAGGGCTCCGGGCTAGGGTTCAGGGCTCGGTGTTAGGGTTTAGGGCTCGGGGTTAGGGTTAAGGGCTTGTCATTAGGGTTCAGGGGGAGGGTGGAGGGCTGGGCGTCGGGTTTTAGGGCTCCGGGCTAGGGTTCAGGGCTCGGTGTTAGGGTTTAGGGCTCGGGGTTAGGGTTAAGGGCTTGTCATTAGGGTTCAGGGGGAGGGTGGAGGGCTGGGCGTCGGGTTTTAGGGCTCCGGGCTAGGGTTCAGGGCTCGGTGTTAGGGTTTAGGGCTCGGGGTTAGGGTTAAGGGCTTGTCATTAGGGTTCAGGGGGAGGGTGGAGGGCTGGGCGTCGGGTTTTAGGGCTCCGGGCTAGGGTTCAGGGCTCGGTGTTAGGGTTTAGGGCTCGGGGTTAGGGTTAAGGGCTTGTCATTAGGGTTCAGGGGGAGGGTGGAGGGCTGGGCGTCGGGTTTTAGGGCTCCGGGCTAGGGTTCAGGGCTCGGTGTTAGGGTTTAGGGCTCGGGGTTAGGGTTAAGGGCTTGTCATTAGGGTTCAGGGGGAGGGTGGAGGGCTGGGCGTCGGGTTTTAGGGCTCCGGGCTAGGGTTCAGGGCTCGGTGTTAGGGTTTAGGGCTCGGGGTTAGGGTTAAGGGCTTGTCATTAGGGTTCAGGGGGAGGGTGGAGGGCTGGGCGTCGGGTTTTAGGGCTCCGGGCTAGGGTTCAGGGCTCGGTGTTAGGGTTTAGGGCTCGGGGTTAGGGTTAAGGGCTTGTCATTAGGGTTCAGGGGGAGGGTGGAGGGCTGGGCGTCGGGTTTTAGGGCTCCGGGCTAGGGTTCAGGGCTCGGTGTTAGGGTTTAGGGCTCGGGGTTAGGGTTAAGGGCTTGTCATTAGGGTTCAGGGGGAGGGTGGAGGGCTGGGCGTCGGGTTTTAGGGCTCCGGGCTAGGGTTCAGGGCTCGGTGTTAGGGTTTAGGGCTCGGGGTTAGGGTTAAGGGCTTGTCATTAGGGTTCAGGGGGAGGGTGGAGGGCTGGGCGTCGGGTTTTAGGGCTCCGGGCTAGGGTTCAGGGCTCGGTGTTAGGGTTTAGGGCTCGGGGTTAGGGTTAAGGGCTTGTCATTAGGGTTCAGGGGGAGGGTGGAGGGCTGGGCGTCGGGTTTTAGGGCTCCGGGCTAGGGTTCAGGGCTCGGTGTTAGGGTTTAGGGCTCGGGGTTAGGGTTAAGGGCTTGTCATTAGGGTTCAGGGGGAGGGTGGAGGGCTGGGCGTCGGGTTTTAGGGCTCCGGGCTAGGGTTCAGGGCTCGGTGTTAGGGTTTAGGGCTCGGGGTTAGGGTTAAGGGCTTGTCATTAGGGTTCAGGGGGAGGGTGGAGGGCTGGGCGTCGGGTTTTAGGGCTCCGGGCTAGGGTTCAGGGCTCGGTGTTAGGGTTTAGGGCTCGGGGTTAGGGTTAAGGGCTTGTCATTAGGGTTCAGGGGGAGGGTGGAGGGCTGGGCGTCGGGTTTTAGGGCTCCGGGCTAGGGTTCAGGGCTCGGTGTTAGGGTTTAGGGCTCGGGGTTAGGGTTAAGGGCTTGTCATTAGGGTTCAGGGGGAGGGTGGAGGGCTGGGCGTCGGGTTTTAGGGCTCCGGGCTAGGGTTCAGGGCTCGGTGTTAGGGTTTAGGGCTCGGGGTTAGGGTTAAGGGCTTGTCATTAGGGTTCAGGGGGAGGGTGGAGGGCTGGGCGTCGGGTTTTAGGGCTCCGGGCTAGGGTTCAGGGCTCGGTGTTAGGGTTTAGGGCTCGGGGTTAGGGTTAAGGGCTTGTCATTAGGGTTCAGGGGGAGGGTGGAGGGCTGGGCGTCGGGTTTTAGGGCTCCGGGCTAGGGTTCAGGGCTCGGTGTTAGGGTTTAGGGCTCGGGGTTAGGGTTAAGGGCTTGTCATTAGGGTTCAGGGGGAGGGTGGAGGGCTGGGCGTCGGGTTTTAGGGCTCCGGGCTAGGGTTCAGGGCTCGGTGTTAGGGTTTAGGGCTCGGGGTTAGGGTTAAGGGCTTGTCATTAGGGTTCAGGGGGAGGGTGGAGGGCTGGGCGTCGGGTTTTAGGGCTCCGGGCTAGGGTTCAGGGCTCGGTGTTAGGGTTTAGGGCTCGGGCTTAGGGTTAAGGGCTTGTCATTAGGGTTCAGGGGGAGGGTGGAGGGCTGGGCGTCGGGTTTTAGGGCTCCGGGCTAGGGTTCAGGGCTCGGTGTTAGGGTTTAGGGCTCGGGGTTAGGGTTAAGGGCTTGTCATTAGGGTTCAGGGGGAGGGTGGAGGGCTGGGCGTCGGGTTTTAGGGCTCCGGGCTAGGGTTCAGGGCTCGGTGTTAGGGTTTAGGGCTCGGGGTTAGGGTTAAGGGCTTGTCATTAGGGTTCAGGGGGAGGGTGGAGGGCTGGGCGTCGGGTTTTAGGGCTCCGGGCTAGGGTTCAGGGCTCGGTGTTAGGGTTTAGGGCTCGGGGTTAGGGTTAAGGGCTTGTCATTAGGGTTCAGGGGGAGGGTGGAGGGCTGGGCGTCGGGTTTT